>NC_066877.1:279990-469735 GCF_022985175.1 Labeo rohita | reverse complement strand
ATTAGAAGGTTCATTCTATTATTTATTATTATTTATTATTTGAATTCCTTGGCATTTACCATCACTAAAATTCATCAGAATTGTGAAGGAAGGACATTAATGGGTACTTGGTAAAAAGTCACCAAAATGAAAACACTTGAATAAAATATTAAAA
Organism: Labeo rohita; assembly: GCF_022985175.1. Lineage (NCBI taxonomy): Eukaryota > Metazoa > Chordata > Actinopteri > Cypriniformes > Cyprinidae > Labeo > Labeo rohita. Next base: position 469,581 of record NC_066877.1, on the reverse strand, counting down.
AATAAAATGTTAAAAATATTAATTTTTTATTTAATTATATTAAAATAATAAATTAATTTAAAAAATAAAAATGTTAAAAATAAGAAATAAGTTTTTATTAACTTATATAATAAAGTAACATAAAACTAATTTCTTAAAAGTAAGAAAATGTAAGAATAATCCTGCAATGTATGACAATTTTCTGCTGAAATAGGGCAATTGCTGTATTTGAATGTAGAAAGGGCTTACCAGTGATTTAGGAAGAGGGGTCTTCAGCTTACATACAGATCCAGTGTACACTAGACTCAAAGCAAGCACCAGCACACCTAAACCTGACACTGCTGCTCCCAGTGACCAACTCATTATATAGAACACTGCAGAGAGAGAGAGAGAGAGAGAGAGAGAGAGAGAACAAAACAATCAAAAACATTGCACTGTACAAAAATGCTAATACTGTAACTCTACTGTTTTTATTCTGGATAAGAGAACATGGCAGGTCATAAAACCATATGGTAAAAAGCTGTCATTTTGGACAACAGACCTCAGTAGTTTCTCACTAAAACCATAGAGCATCACAAACAGCTCAAATTTTCCAACTTCAAAACTCTAAATCAATGAATTAACAGTACATAGTGCGCCTCCCATTAAATAAATTGCTATCTTTGTGCTTTGTTACTTTTGATATGAAAAAGTATCAGATTTCAAATCTTTCCATTTCATTAGAAAATTTAACCAATAAATACCATTTTAGCACACTCTAATGTGCCATGATAGATCGCTGTGGCTTAAACTGGGTAGTTGCCTGTGTGTAATTAAACGCGTAGCAAAACATTTGTGACGTTTTCATTTTTGTTCTGGATCAAGTGCTCTGCTGCCACACTGGAGCACACTTGCCACCAACTGGACAGAAGTGGGAATTACAGCTACAAATTACAATAGATCACCCTTAGTGTAATCCCTCTGAGTGACGGGCGGCCTTCAGATTTTTCTGTCACTGATAAAACAATTCAGTCAATGACGGAGAGTGTTAAAATCACCTCTCATAATAAGATAATGTTTGTTCAAGTCAGGGAGTAAAGAAAAGATTTTCTGAATAAAGTTTTATCATCATCACTTATTGATAATAATTGCCACCTCTAGATTTACTGATAAATTTAGAATGATGTACCTGTCCAATCCATTCCTTTCAAAGTCTGGCATAATTTGAGTTTTTTAAATGGGTTTCTTTAAAAAAAAAAAAAAGTATTTAAATGTTCTAAATATATATGAGAATGAGGGAAAAAGAAAAAAAAAAAAAAAACACCCGTATACACTACTATGAACACCAACACGCAACAACAACCTTTGCAGAGAGAGCTCCGTAACAATTATAAAAGCATGAAGATAGGGAACAACAATTTAAAGACCACGTATCAAGATCAAGAAAGTCAATGATGTATAGTCAGTAAATATTTGTAGAGAGTCAAGACAATTCTTTAATACCATAGCCAATCGTCTCACAAAAAGATTGTATTACCTATATGACACCTCGCTCACGTACTGCTGTAACTAGAACACTGTCCCAAATCAGCTAGTTACCTGTATCCACAGAGGACTATTTGGGGTTAATCACGAACGTAGAAACGACATCAGGGTTGTCAAAGCTACACGATTCGCTGTTGAATAAGAGGAGGAGTCTGCAGGGATACAGCATTTAAAATTTGCCATCCTGCTCCCAAATGTTTGGTTAACGCAACCTCTGTTATATATATAATTCTAACTAGATATTTAGAATTATCGTAATCGTTCATTGTTCATTCTCTTCTGAGGGTTGTGCCAGAGAAATTGTGATCAAAATTAAGAGTGTGTTTGTAATTGTAATTTGTTTGCAGTTTGCTATTTATTTCTACATAACTCTTGTAAATTCTTTTTGTACATAGATTTTAAATAAGGGGAAAGTAGGGAGTGTGATACCATTTTCTTTGAATTTACTTTTCACTGTGACTTTCGTAGGAATATATAAAATTATACTTACTATATTTTGCTTATTTTTAATTTAATGAGCTCTCAAATTAGACTTTACTAGTAAGAACTCAATTGTAGATCTTAAAAAATGAAAGCCATTCGAGAAACATGACTAAGTAGTAAATTGCAGACAAGTGAGCCTATTGCTCCCTTTCAAGTTTAATTCCCTCAACACTTTCAGTAGCTAATGCTATGGGGAAACCCTCTTTCATTGACAGACTGAAGCTTTATTGAATCACACCATTGTAAGTACACTGTCCAATTACACCCAAAGTGTGTTTTAGAAAAAAAAAATTTCAAAAGTCATTGGTGTTGTAGATATGGGCATCAGACCATAGACATAGGCATAGGCTTGACATTTGAAGACATAAATGAAGCACAATGAAAAGTGAAAAGCACAATGGCAGCAACAGAAACACTTTATATTTAGTACAGCTTTGATAGTTGATTAAGCAGTTTATGGTATAAAATATGTGATTTGGTTTTGTTTTGTGTAAATTAAATAACATAAATAAATAACATAAATGGTCCTGATATAAATGTACTGAGCCACTACAATGGATGCGTCCTGTGGAACACCTGGCATCTTTATTAGAATTTTTTATTTCTAAGCAAGGTCTAAATTTTTCTGTATTGATGGACATTGTAAAAACAGAGAATATCCATTTATGTCACATGACAGGCAAGCAATATTTTCCATAACATCTGGGTCTGGGGAAGCATTTGATTTGATTTATTAATTTCTTTACAATATGACCTTGTTGTTCCGTTTTGTGTTGTACAATGACCTTTATTTATTTATTTATTTTTATAACTTAAACTTGTAGAACTTATTTTACGTTCTGAGTAATAATAGCAATTTGTACTTACTATATGGTTTCCTTTTTGTTTACCATTGTCTTTTGCTTGACTGCTTGTAATTATGCAGAATTTAATGTTAATACTGGGCCATTCTACAGAGTTGTCCAAAGTCGGAAACATCTTTAAAAAAAATGTGTATGTATATTGTATACTATGCAAATATTATACAAATTGTATAATATCCAAGGTACACATTTCTAGTAATTGTGCAGTTAATTCTCATATTGTATTTTCTGAAAATTTTGAAATATATTTACTCCAAATATATTATAATATTTGTCCTCTGCCCAAATGTCACTATTAAAACACAGTAATACTAATTTAATTAAAATGGTTATAGTGACCTATTAAGATTTTGCTTATATCTAGATTGTAAATATGTTAAATATTTGCTATTTTATTAAACAAAATTTAGAGGTAGATCTATAACAATTAAATGTTTAACAATATTTCAAATGTAATTTATGAGATTTGCTGTATTTTGAAGCCATTTTTTCTTTGTAAAAAGGCAAAAAGTTGATCATACTGATTTTAAGGTTAAGGATTCATTAGTTTAAATATACATTGAACCAAAAACTATCATAACATCTTAGTTGATATTTTTGACAAAACATCCCATGTTTCGTTAATGACAGCACATTTTCGGTAGTGACCTTAATATTTTAGTAGCAACCACATCACGTTACAGAATTTTAACTCACATACTAAAACACCACTAAAACATACTAAAATACGAAAATAAATAAAAAAAAAAAAGCATCATTAACTGAGAGTGGAGTAATTGAGCCATGCGTAGAACGCAAAACTGACGGGAGGGAGCAGCTCCGATAAATCGTTCAGATGACACACAGGTCATTTCTACATCACTCTAAGTTACTGAAACCACAAATAAAAGCACACAGCACACGGTAGACGCGTGTTTGTGTGGCAGAGCGGCTCTCTCGCACTGTATGACGTGACAGACAACTAGCTGTCCAGTCCTGTTCTGTTCACACAGCGCGTGTGTTCTAAGAGTCCTGAAAATTTACAGGTGTGAGTTCAGTTATAGAATACGGTTGTCACACCCATAAATACCCATACTGTGTGTAAACATAACCGTATTAAGGACTCAAATACGGCATTGACTACCATATGCTGTTGCTGTTTGAACGGGTCACTATGTTTCACATCTCCTAAGTCCCAGTTTCCATATTTCTTTACCGACAGAATTCTAACTCCTTGACAAACAATGTTCAAGTGTTTGCCTTCAAATGTACCAGAATTATGTAGACCAACATTTCAGGAGCTTCAAGCATTTAATTTTGGATATGAGATTTTTGACTTTTGTGATGGCTAAAGGGGTTGATTTAAATTATAAAAGAATTTTAAAGTTTGAAAAACAGACACACACACACACATACACACAAAACTCTGTACAGCTATCTTTGTGAGGACACACATTGACATAATGCAATCTCTAGCTCCCTACCCTGAACCTACCCATTAAAACTAAGTGACTCACCCAAACTCTTATCCTAAACCTAACCTTTACCCAATTATAACCTGGTCCCTAAAACTAAGTCTTGATTCTCAAACAGGCCTTTACAGGGTCTCAGAAAGTGAAGACCGGCCAAAATGTCCTCACTTTTACTAAACTGTCCTCACTCCGATGGTCTAAAACTCAAACTGGCCCTCACTAACATAGCTGTACAACTGCACACACACCTGAGACTGGCATTACATACATACGTGTAAGTTTAAATGTCTGCATGTTAAATAGTTCCATTGAATTAATAACAAAAGCAATGAAAAAAAAAAAAAAGTGCAAAGTATTTTCTTACTTCCTTTTGGCTCCTCTTTACTAGTGTATTCACACTGCCAAGCAGAAGGTTGAGTGTTGTGGTTGGAATTGATTTGAGGACGTACTTTAACACAGTACTGATCACCAGGCTGAAGATTCTGCAGGACATACTGTTTTCCTGATGTAGAGATCTGGTTGGCCTAGGATTAACAAGACAACAGTAAAAGACTGTAGAAATTTAGCTGATGTGATTTTACAAATACAGATTTTAACATAATCAAGAAGCATTTATTGTAAGAATTCCTTTATCAACAGTAATTAAATTATTAAATTAAATTAAATAATGGAAGTATTTTAAATTATTAAATTGTTAAATTATTTTGCAATATCTTAAAATCCAGAATTATTTTTGAGCAAGAGCAATCTCTGCCATCTTAAAGCAACTTAACAATAATAATGGGTGAATTTCATGAAAACTGTAAAACACAAAATGAATATGTAAATAAATAAGCAGTGGATTAAACAGTGATTAAGAGTAATTAACCATGCAACCAACAACTTTCCTTGTAATGAATAAAAGTCATATAAACTGACATAACACAGTTACTTAAAATATTGGTGCTTCTGAATCTTTACATGCATTTAAACTGCCTTTGCACTGAAACTGTTTAATAATGTGCTTTTATTTTTAATAATCAATAATGGTTGGTTTTACTCTATATTTATAAAAATAATATTTAGTGAAAATTTAAATAACATTAGTCCATTGTCTTGAGTCAGAAAGCACCCTGAGATCATGCAGCTCTAGTGGGTATTTAGCTTGAAGGCCAGTAAGCGCCCTCTTGAGGAAAACCATATTACATCTTACATCATAGCTTCAAATTTGATTGTTCTTCTTTTCAGGCAGACTATTATCTGCAAGTGATCAAATCCGATTTGTGCATCCATAATTTATCTCAGAGCATCTAGACTGAGACACAGGTGTAAAAATCAGATTGTAATAACATTTCAAATAACCACCAAATGTGGTTTGAATCAGACTTGGAAAAAAAACTTTTTATTTTTGCAGTTCAGACTTTCAAAAACCCGTCTGAAACATTCCATGATAAAGTAATCAATATGAAACCAGCACGAGCTCCATTTATTTTTTACAGTGACAAGTGCTGTGTTTTACAGTTATCAAATCAGCTATTGGAAATGATATGGAAAAAAACAGTCCAGACAGAGTAAGACAAGACAAGCGTTTGACATTAAAAAGTATATAAATTGTATTATTTTTATTAACTGCATTTGGGAAGTTCAAAAGCGGGGCACCATATCAGTCCATTATATGGAGAAAAATGCTGAAATGTTTTCCTCAAAAAAACATAATTTCCTTATGACCGATAAAAGAAAGACATGAACATCTGGTGACAAGGGGGTGAGTACATTACATAAACACTGTGCTTGCTGCAGTAGTCGGTGTTACACAGTGTTTGGCTTAAAATTTTAAACTGAAAATGTCTGCTCTGCTTCATACAGCCAGAGTAATTAGCTCAATATTTCAAACTTTTAACCCTTAGAGTTTGCACTTGACTTGACTTATCTGACTGCCATCAATTCGTAGCAGTGACTAAAGAGGCATCAAACTAATCATAAATGCAGTATGGAGCACCTCAAGGCTCAGTACTAGGGCCATTACTTTTTACGCTTTACATGTTATCCTTGGGAGATTTCATCAGGTAACATGATGTTAGCTTTTTCACTGCTGATGATACTCAGCTCTATATTTCTTTGCGACCCGGTAAAACATACCAATTTGAAAAATGGAATGCATAGTTGATATAAAAAAAACTGGATGATGAGTAATTTCTTAGTGCTGAATTTACATTATAGTCCCTCACGTCTGCTGCAATCTCAAAACTCTGGCCATTTGATAATACCTAGGATATCAAAATCAACTGTGGGTGGCAGATCCTTTTCTTATTTAGTGCCCAAACTCTGGAACAATCTACCATTGTTTGGGAAGCAGACATAGTCTGCCATTTTAAATCTACATTAAAGACCCATCTCTTTAACCTGGCTTACACATAACACCAATACATTTCTAATATTCAAATCCGTTAAAGGATTATTAGGCTGCATTAATTAGGTCAGCCGGAACTTGGAACACTTCTAACACCGAATGTACTTCTTGTATCTTAAGAAGAATGGCACCTACGCTAATATTAGTCTGTTATGTTCTTATTCCGAGGATCCAGTCTGTCTAGCTCAGATGGTGGATCAGCACCTAGAGATGACCTCTACAGCCCTGAATGTCAGCGGAGACCATGTCAGCTAGATAAGCCCCAGAGACAAATCTCTAGACGGCCATCGGCACAAGACCATCTGACTTTGCTGCAACATAGAACAAGCTGTTGGTTCGTCTGCCCCCCCAATTGAGCTTGATTTCTCCTATGACTTTTTTCTCCATTTATGTCACAGATGGAGTTTCGGTTTCTTGCCGCTGTCATTTCTCTGGCTTGCTTAGTTGGGGACACATAATTTCCAGTGATATCAACTTGACTGCACAGAGACTATTTGAACTGAACTGAGCAGGATGATGAATGTCACTGAATTCAATGATGAACTGATTTTAACTGAAAATTGAGTGTTTACCATTGTCCTTCATTGTTAATACACTATTTGTCTATTTAGTAGAAGTAAAGTTGCTTTGACACAATCTGTATTGTTACTGTGACAAGCCAATACTACCTGATTAACATAATTAATCCAGTCATTGTGCCTCTGCATGAGCAACACAGGCCTGATTTCATCTTCATGGACGACAATGTCCCAGCTCACTGAGGTCACATCATCAGCAAATGGCTGCTGGAGGCTGAGGTAGCTCAAATAGCGTACCCTGCACTTTCTCCAGACCTGAACCCTATAGAAAACCTACGGGATCAGAGTCGTTGTGTAGAGGGTTGTAACCCAGCATCCCAACCTTAATGACCTGAGGGCAGCCCTTCAAGAAGAGTGGATTGCCATGCCTCAGCAGACAATAAGTCGACTTGTGAACAGCATGAGATGTCGTTGTCAAGCTGTAATTGATGCACAACACATGACAAGTTATTGAGACATTGATATTTTTTGTTGTGGTATACCCACCACTGTTGTTAGCTTTTGTTTCAATAAATTGTTTGAGATGAAGAAATTATCATTGCATGCTTCTACTTAAATGCCCTACTTTCATGATATAATATTACTGTAGCATGCACTTTTTACATTTTCCAGAGAGGACATATACAATTATTATTTTTTTTATTTTATTAAATATTTGTAATACTAATTATACTAGGGGGGCTGTTGCTGGAATCTAATTGACTGATGAACGTTCTGAAGGTGTGCATAATTTTCAGGGAAACGCACGGCGAACGTAGTTCCAGGCAGCGCTTGACCACATTACATGTCCATATCACTTCCCACATCATTTCAGTTATTTCAAAGGAACTTAACAGCCTAAAATAGCAACCAAAACCCACAACGACACTGGCCAAACAAGTAAATACAGGAAACAATAGAATAAAAACTACATATTAGTTACGTTATCTCACAAAATTATATTTTATTACGTATGGAAAGCACATCTATTTCCACTCCCTCTCCCTTAGAGACGCACACACACATGCGCTAATGTTGTTAGCGCTGCTCTGACGATTAACATCTTAAAAACTACATGACATTTCTCACAAGCGAGGAAACAATGGCGCTGTTCGTGAAGAAAATGAACTTAAAGTTTCACTATTATTAGAGACACTGCTGCCGATCAGTTTTGGGAGACACACAGACTCCTCCAACCCCTCTTTTTCCTCATTTCTGCTTGTGTCTAAACTTCATTATTAAATGCATTAGTCTGCTATCAATGCTATCAATGGTTCAAGCATTGTTACTAGGGTGTAAAATGACGTTTTGGAATTGGCATTGGATGAGATGCATAAGAAAAGAATTCAACTCACAATAACATTTTAAGGACAAAAACCGGACAAATGCCTTGGGAAAAAAAAAAAAAAAAAAATATATATATATATATATATATATATATATATATATATATATATTTTTTTTTTTTTTTTTTTTTATATCCGCTTCGAGTCATGGTCACATTACCACCTCGGGTGTGCATTATTTTCTAAGAATTCAACGGCCCGTCGTCAATTATTCCTTACTTATAGTGTTTTTATAGATTTTTACATTTTTCCCAAAATAATAACTGAAGGCAGTAACAATGTGAACAATATTTTGGAAACACTTTACAATAAGGTTTTATTTGTTAACATTAATTACAACGAACTAAGAATGAACAATACTTCTACAGCAATTATTAATCTTACTTATTATTAATTTTAAGGTTGTCCTCGACTAAATATTTTTCTGAAAGACTAGAAGTCATTTTAAGCATTAGTCAACTATTAGTCACATGGTTATTAGTAAACCATATAAATAATAATGAGCCTTTAATTGCCTACATAGCCTAATAAGTGCTCAAGCACACACAAAAGTGGTGATATCTAAGCAGGGGAGTTGTTTACTTATTTTATTACTAGTCAACAATGCGATCATTTTCTTCATTCAGGCCGAGAGCTCACACAAAAGCAAGAGGCGGGATTTATCACATGAACCAGTCACATCCAATCATAACCAAACATATCCAACTGTAACGTGATGAAGACATTGCCTCCTTTCACGACTTTCCCCCATTCATTCTCAATTAGCCCCCAGTAAAGTCATGGCACGCTATGTAACTTTACCTGCAGGTGTCGCTGTTGGACAGTGTTACTTTATAAAAACAAGTGACTTTTATACTTTTAATGTTATATTTAGTAATATCTGCATTGTTTTATTTTTGTATTTTGTATTTGTTGATTATTTTCTCAACCAATTTTTAAGAAGACACTGTCTCCTTTGCCTCCTCTGAGGAAATGCCCCTTATTAAGAGAGAGAGATCTGTGTCTGAGAAATGTATTGTTTTTATGTGTGTACATCAGTGCTGAAGTCACTGAACTCATCTTTTATACACCAGTGGATTCAAGTGTACTACAAACGGTATCTAAATACAATTTTTAAATACAGAGATGGTATATTAAAAGCCTATTTTAGTTCATATTCATAGTGTCCCAAAATAGCACAGTTGAGTATACTTAGAAAAGATTCATTTAAGATCATCTTAAGACATACTAAAGAATAATTTTAAGTACCTATCCATCTATCCATTTGGGTGAACTTTCCTTTAAGATTTTGTATTGTGAGTTTAAGTAATTATTTTTATGACAATTAAGCACATTTTCCCCCTACATTTCCTTAATGCTAATTATGTCATTAAATCATTGTCATTAAAATAGCACAATGCTGAATGCATGGATACATAAACAAACAGACAAATTTTTTTAAATCAAAATATCTTTTTCCTTTAGATTTAGAACTTTACTTGGACATTTTTTCATAAGATTTACCCATTCACTACACTTCACAGCATGAAACAAATGAGGTTTCATAATGAGAGCATTGCTGAAAAAAACTGTGAACTTAGCAACGTCTGCAATAAAATGTACCTTATTCTGTTTAAGCAGATACAAAAGACTCCTTTCACAAGGATACTTACCTCTTTCTGTCCAGCTTTCTTCCAACTTATATCGAAGAATACGTGAGTATAAAACTGACGCAGCTCTTTCCTTGATTCACTGGGTAAAGAAATGCTGATATTCAGACAGTCTCCACAGCCAGACAGAAATATAATGGGTGGACCTATGATTGCTATAAATAAATCAATCAATCAATCAATCTTGACAGAACTGCACATGCAAACTGAAAAAGAAAATATTACTCAGTAAATGTATGAACTGTAAACCCAGCTTCATATCATTCAACAGATATTAAAGTACTTACTGTCTTCATATGGTGTAATACTTTTATTAACGATTGATGATGTCATGTTGTCAATCGATGCCCAAAGAAAGAACGTGCAGGATGTATAGATGTCTTTAAATGTTTCAGAGACATCTACTGTTGTATTTCTTATGTTCAGTCGCAGGCGTTGTTCAGATTTTCTGTAACCACAACTAAAAAAAATAATAAATCAGTCTTATTATTAAAGATGGACATAAAGTAGGAAAAATTTTTTTTACATTTTGCACTGAGAGAAGATGCCAGAAATTTGTGTGACAGACAAAAGAAGCATTGTTATTTTTCTGCAACAGTGGGTTTAGGAAGCATTCACACATTTGAAAATGTCTGTGTGAGCACTGGTTAAAAGTGACTTCTGGACTCTAATACTGAACTTTCTCTATGAACTTTCTCTTAATGAATCATAACACTAAATACGAGATCTCTGGCAGTCTCAAACAATGGCCCTTCAAGGACACTCCTATATTTGCCTCTATCCAAGTTGCAACCCTTGAGCATAATGTTGCCACTAGGGAATCACTAGGGAATAAATTAAAATAAAATCAGTGTAAACTGGGTGCCACGCTGGGTATTCATTTATAGGTGTGCAAGTCATGATACATTGTTGAGCATCTCAGAGCAGCTCGGTTCATTTACTGTGAAATGAGCTGCTTTGAGTAGATCATCTCGGTTACGTATGTAACCCTTGTTCCCTGAAGGAGGAAACTGAGACATTACGTTAATATTAACTGACATTAGGGGTTTCATTTGGAAGCCCCAATCACCTTTGAGCATTACAATAAAAGTCCAATGACAATTGGCGAGTGGAATTTGGATGCCAAACCACTCTGTTCCCTCCTTCAGAGAACAAGGTTTACATGTGTTACCAATACATTCCCTTGCAGTCAGTCACGTTTGACATTACGACATTAATAGACATTAGGGATCACTATGGAAAGCGCCACAACCCGAAATGTGTTACATAAATTGAAAATGCAAGTCCTGACAGGCAAGCATGTCAGAACAAATGTATCTCAATTCGTAACCCTCCCAACGCCCTGTAAGCCAGATAAACGGGCCTACCAGGGGTTCTGGAAAATTATCCTAAACATCAGCAACTGTTGGGGGGCAGAGGCACAATCATAGAATGTAAAAGAGTCATGGGAAACTTATAGATGAAGGAAGGATCTAGGGGAAACACGGTGGACAGACCAACTGTGGCACAATCCAAGATATTAATGCCAGAAGACTTCTCCGGCAAGTCTGGAACTGCAGGGCAACAGAGGAAAGATGGTTCATCAACGGGGAACAACTGAATAATCAAACACACGTATCCTAACTAAAGAAATGGCACAGCAAGGCAAACACCGAGCCCGTAGTCCCACCAATTACCTGACTATACCCAACATACGGGAGGAAATCTGCTCCACCCAAAGATTGCGTACCACGTAAATGTGCAGACAGGACATAGCGAGGCAGGGGCTGGGTCTGCCTCTTACGAGGGCAGCGCTTGCAAGTTCACTACCTGGTCCCGAAAGGGAGTGGTGGGAACCCTGGGCACATAACTAGGCCGGGGTCTCAAGGTAACAAGAGAATCAGCTATTAGACTAAACTCAAGGCACAATTTGTTGACCAGGAATGCCTGCAGGTCCCTCACCCTCTTGACTGAAGTGAGCATGACCAGGAGCGAAGTCTTGAGAGATAGGTATTTCAGCTCAAATGAATCAAATGGCTTAAAGGGGGCTCTCCATAACCCAGTAAGGACCACAGAGAGATCCCAAGAGAGGATGAGGTGCGACCTGGGAGGGTTAAGTCTCCTTGCACCTCTCAGGAATCTGACAATCCGGTAATGCTTTCCCAGGGATGTACCATCCACTGCATCATGATGTGCCACAATGGCAGCGACATACAGCTTTAAAGTGGAGGGGGACAGTCTTTTCCTGCAGGAAGGAAAGTCGAGCATCTCTGGGGGTCCTCTCGACAAGAGGAACACAACTCAGTGAACAGACCCCACTTCAAAGCATAGGCCTGCCTCGTCGAGGGTACTAGCTTAAGTGATAGTATCTATCATGGCCTGAAAAAAAGCCAGAGAGGTCTACCACATCCCGTCCAGAAGCCAGGCATGCAGGTTCCATAGAATGGGGTGCGGGTGCCAATTGTGCCCATCTCCTGAGAGCTGAACCACCTAAAGATGGAGTCACCATTCTCCAGGGAGGGTAAGCTGTCGTGAGAGCGCATCGGCTTCATGTTTGAGCTCTTCAGGAACATGAACAGCGCACAGTGATTTTTTTTAAGTGCGTCTGACTCCAGAGGAGGAGATGGCAGGCGAGTTGCGACAGGCATCAAAAGCAAACTCCCCCTTGATGGTTGATGTGTGCTAACGGTGTTGAATTGTCCATCCAGACAAGTACATGTTGCCTTGCAGCAGCAAATTAAATGCAGAGAGCAAGCAGTACTGCAAACAACTTGAGGCAATTGATGTGTCACTGCAGTTGAGGTCCTGTCCAGGACCCCAAAGCTGCATGCCCATTGCATACAGTGTCCCAGACCAGCCTCTTATGTAACAGGCCCGGTGGCATAACTGCAACTGACATATGCCTCAGGAGCCTCTGAATCTGCTTTAGCTGGACCTCTGTTGTGGCCCTGAAGGAATTCAGGCAGTTCAGCACTTACTGCGCATGTTTGTGAGACGTGCTGTCATGTTGACCAAATCCAGCTCTATACCAAGAAAAGAGATGCTCTGAATGAAGGAGTTTACTCTTTTCCCAGTTGACCTGAAGCCCCAGATGGCGAAGGTGCTGAAGCACTAGATCCCTGTGCTTGCACAACAGATCACGCGAGTGAACTAATTATAAGCCACTCGTCAAGATAGTTGAGGATCCGGACGCCCTTCTCCCATAGCAGTGACCGGGACCCCCCTCTAGTTTCATAAAACGCAAGGAGACAGGGACACCCTAAAGGGAAGGACTTTGTACTGATATGCTTGACCCTCGAAAGCAAACCATAGAAACAGTCTGTGTCAAGCTAGAATTGAGACATGAAAGTACATGTCCCTTCAGGTCTATAGCTGCAAACCAATCCTGGTGTCGGACTTAAGAATGTGCTTCTGCGTCAGTATCTTGAAGGGAAGCCTGTAAAGGGACCGGTCCAGAAATAGCTGAAACCCACCGTTCTTCTTGGGTGCAATAAAAAAGGGACTGTAAAATTCCCGCATTCATCTCGGCCAGAGGGATAGGTTCTGTTGCGTCTTTGGCCAAGAGGACCACTCCGTCTGGATAAATCAGCGAGACAGGTTGGGCAGTGCTAACTAAGCACATTTTAGTATTCGGTGCCCTGAGAAACGGGTTGTGCCCCCTTCCTGTGGCGAGCTCAACACCCCTGCTGAGGGGTATTTACCTCCTTTGATGTTTCTTGAGGGGGCGGAGCAGTTGATGAAGCCATAGAGAGGTGCTCTCAGCGATGGGCAGACACCAGAGCAAGATGTGTTTGATGGCCTTCCATCTGCTGCTGGACTGCCAAAAACTACTGGGCAAAGTATTCATCTCAACCAGGTTCTGCCAGAGATGGTGCTCCTGGACCACCATGGGGGACATCACCTGACCGAGGGACTATGCCATGACCAATGTTGGTTGCTGTATGCAATTCCTGCATCAACCCTGAGTTAGAACTACCGACTGAAATATAGCTGTTCAAATATATCTGGATTTTTGCTTTAATAACTCAGAAAATGTTGTCTGATCTTCATCTAAATCATAATTATAGGCAAAAAAATCTTATAATGGTTGCAATTTTCACAATCTTATTAAAGACACCAAGTAACCATTGACAGGGCAGGCTGGATAAAGTATGTGATCCTCTGTGATACGAATTCCTATTTGGAACTGAAATTATTCAACCCCCTTGACGTGCAAGACGTTTTGCTGCAGAGCAAAAAAAAAATCGTGAAAACAATTCAGCAAAGGTATCTGTACACCATTAAAGAAAGTTTATTAATACACATTTAAGTTATTCTGTGGAAGTTGATGAATAATGGAAAAAATAAATAAATAAAATTGGCTCTAAACGTTCATGTTCAAAATTATTCAACCCTCAAAAGTCCAAATTGGTGCAGAATCTTTAATTTCTTTAAATTCACCAATAAACACTGCTTGTTTAGAAGCTTCTGTCACATGTCTACTGCAATCTTGGCCCATTCCTTGCCTGAAAAAGCTTTCAGATCACTGATAATGTTTGGTTTTCACTTTGCCACTGCTTTCATCAAATTCAACCAAATATTTTCAAAGAGAATTAAATCTGGAGACTGAACAGACCACTCAAGAACATTCTATTAATAATCCCTGAACCAAGCATAAGTAGATCTGTATATATACTTTGGGATGACTGTCCTGCAGGAAAGTTCATTGATCATTAGTACAGTTTTTGCACCAAAGGCATCACAATTCTTGCTAAAATGGCCTGATACTTCAAAGAATCCATGATGTCCTTCATACTATCATTATTTTCACTTCATGCAACAGTAAAACACCCCCCGTAAACAGGACTGATCCACCTGTGGAGATGGTGGTCTTCTGCTTATGAGTTTTGTCATTTTTGCACCAGACGTTGCATATAGGGCTGGGAATCGAAAATCGATTCCAATTCCAGAATCAGATACTTAATTTCAGGAATCAGATATTTGTTGTAAAATTAAATTTTGATTCCGCCTATCGATCCCTTTGTGGGCTTTTTTTTTTTTTTCATCTGTGAGGATCCAAACTAGCGATCTGCCAGGACCTTGCTCGCTAATCTAAGTGCACCAAAGTTTGGCTACACTTGTGATCAGTGGCCTAAAGGCTAAGTATAATATTTATGATAAGCTAAACATGTTGCAAGAAAGGTGTCACCACCACCGTGACAAAAAATCACTTTATTTTAACAGATTGTTAAAGATTGCAAACACTATTCAAACACCAAAATAATTGTATTCCTAAATTACAATGATTCATCGGTTTCATTCAAAAATACGGTGACATATTCAGTTTTGTCGTGGCCACGAGAACTCACGGGAATGTGATACTATGTCATGGCCACGAGAAATTAATTTGTGGGAAAGTTATATTATGTAGTGTGAATGCAATGTGAATGACTTCCATTTCTCATGGCCACAACTTCTTCTGTTGAGGAAAGGACATATTTTTCTTGTGGCCGCAAGTTTAATGCGTAAACAAACCTGCGTGACCATAGTAACCCGGAATTATGAGAGGATTTATTAATATTTTATTTTTAATTAAAAAATGATTATTTTAATTATTATAACAATTAATACATTATTAAATTAGTATATTAACCACAGGCGATGTTGTCTATGCGTGATGTAGATAGCATTCAAAAGAAGTTTATCAAGAATAAATGTTACATAAGGTACATCAAATAAAATAAGCCTACAAGAATTATTAGCCTATTATTAATGAATTTTTTTTTTTTTTTTTTTTTGCATTTGTTTATATAAGTTTTTTCCTCCTTCATTTCGATCTCTTTACCTAACGTTCTGAATGTAAATGATAACCTACTGTAAATGCTCGACATACCAGTTATATTTTGATTATGCTATATGACTGGGATTTTTACTGGAATGCAATTTAATGGTTAAATATAACATATGTTTTATTTTATTTCACATAATTAATAATCTAACCTACTACAGTGTTTCATTGAGGAATGAATCATTCACATGGTTTCATTTGTAAATGAAAACACACTAATTTATCCTCACATTTGGGCATAAATACAATCATAATAGCAAAACTTTACTGGCATAATTGTCAGGCGTTTACAAAATATAGCCCTAACCAGTTATTAAAATAATAATATCCTAATAATAATAAAAAAAAATTATATAATAACTGGTTAAGGCTATATATATATATTTTTGTGTGTGTATTGCTTTACCTAATTAACGTTCTGTATATGCTAGTATTTGCTACCATATTGTGCAAATACTGTAAATTTCTAACAATTATGCCAATAAAGTTTTGACTTTATGATTGTACTTTTGCCCGTGTGTGAGGATAAATGAGCAAATGAAACAAATGAAACAAATTTACAAATGAAACTGACTCATTGCTCAACTAAACACTATAGTATTTACATAGGCTAGTCTATTAATAAGACAAAATAAAATAAAATATATGTTCAATTAAACTGCATTCCAGGAAAAAAGTCCCAGTCATATGCATACTCAAAGCATTACTGGCATGTCGAGCATTGCAATATGAATTGAAGGGGGGAAAAAACTAATATAAATGAATATAAAAATATGACCAATAATAATAGGCTAATAATAATAATAATAATGCGGAAAAAAGACAATCAGTTAGTAGACTTACAAGACTGTGGGATGGATACAAATGTTTTCTTGTAGGCCTATTTTATTTGATGTACTTTTCATCATAAACTTCTTTCTAATGCTGTTTACATTGCGCAAAGACAGCATTGCCTATTGGTTAATATATTCATTTAATAATGTATTCATTTATATAATAATTAATATAATAATTTCTTAATTCAAAATAAAATATCAATAAATCCATCTCTGATAATCCTGGGTTACTATGGTCACGCAAGTTTGTTTACACATTAAACTTGTAAATGACATAACATTGCGTAGCCACAACATAATGTGACATTCCCAATATGATGTTCCCACAAATTAATATCTTGTGGCCACGACATATTATGATGTTCCCACGAGTTAATATGTAGTGGCCACAACCAAAATAAGTGAACCGAACATGTGTCCTCTCAGTCACATATATAAACCTTTGATGTGTGCATTCACATCTGTGCAACGAATGATCACATCAGTGTGATTTGAACATTCAAACCTCCGTTTGCGCTGCCGCTGGCCTGAAGAGAGCAGCTGTCATGTATATGAATGAAACAGCTTCACAGTCTTTTCAACCACACAGTATAATTTCTAACATTCAAATAATCACAGAAGTACTGGGATAAATTTTATACTTCGGATTTGTACATTAGCAATCAAAATAGAGTAGCTAAATCACCTTTTGTAAGTAATTTGACACTTCAAATAAAGATTTTTTATTACACTGTGATGCCAGTAGGTGATGAAAAGGAGCTGTTAAAAACAAGTACATTTTCCTCAGTTGCTTTCTTCAACATCATCAAATATTTTCTGATACAATACATTTTAAGATAAGTGTGTCTCTACAAATTTTTAATGTCTTGTAAATCTTCATATAGCCTTAGACTTTCTAAAGTAGTAAAATTATTTCTTCTCTATAAGCTTGTCTATAGTTTTTGTATTAGCTACTCAAATTTCAGCACATGCATGGGTTAACTGTATGTATGTGTAACAACCTCAAGCTCATTCTGTTTTCAAATAGAGTATCTAAAAGTTTAACTGTTTTAAGAACAATTTTGTTTAAGTATTCAATTTTCTGCTTGTTATAACTTTGGCAGAACCAATGATAGTACTTCAGATTTGAAACAGTTAACCCTGCGTAATTCTAGTAATCCCTAAACCATGAGTAACCATGAATTCTAGTAATCCCTAAACCCAGCGTTTAAAAATGTTACAAAAGAAAAGTTCTTTAGGAAACAAAATCTAGAAATAAACAAAAATCTATCAATTGTTTTAAAAAAGGGAAACAAGAGTTTCAACATTGATTTGTTTTACAAACATTCCTCTTTAAAAAGAAAAAAATGTTTCAGCTGTAACGAAAGTCACCCACATTTGGTTTTTGACTACTGAAAATATGTACAATTTACTCATGGAGCCACATTGAAATCCTTACCATATTTACCATATAGCGCTTTAAAAATTAAGATTTCAAAACAAACGTTTGTTAAGAACTGAAATTTGAAAAGATATAAAAGATATACAGTAATGGCGAAAAATATCAGCACCCTTGCAATTCTGTCAGAAAATGCAACATTTCTCTCAGAAAATTGTTCCAATTGCAAATGTTCTGGTATTCATGTGCAAAAAAAACAAAACAAAACAAAACAAAACAAAACAAAACAAAAAACAGAGAAGAAAAGCCAAACTTTATAAAATTTCACACAGAACTCAAAAATGGACTGGACAAAATTATTGGCCCCTTGTCAAATTGTAAGACATATTTGCTTTTCAAGCATGTGATGTTCATGTAATTTGTATTTAGACACACCTGTGGCAAGTAACAAGTGTGGGTAATATAGTAATCACACTTGCAACCAGTTAAAATGGAGAAAAGTTGACTCAACCTTTGTAATGTGTGTCACACTTAGCATGGAGAAAAGAAAGAAGTGTAAAGAGTCGTCTGTGGTTTTGAGAGAAAAAAAACTGTGGGAAAACATGGACAATTTCAAGACTAGTCCTTCTCCAGGGATCTTAATGTTCCTTTGTCCGCTGTGCACCATATCATCAACAGGTTCACAGCCCATGGCACTGTAGCTAACCTCCCTGGACGTTAATGGAAGAGCAAAATTAATGAAAAATTACAACGAAGGACTGTTCGAACGGTGGATAAAGAACCCTGATTAACTTCCAAACAAATTCAAGCTGATCTGCAGACACAGGGTGCAACAGCGTCAGCTCGCACTATCAGTCATCATCTGAATGAAAAGAGACACTATGGTAGGAAGACCCAGGAGGACACCACTACTGACACAAAGACACAAAAAAGCAAAACTGTAGTTTGCCAAAACTTATATGACAAAACCACAATCCTTCTGGGAGAACATACTCTGGAGAGATGAGACAAAAATAGAGCTTTTTGGTAAAGGACATCATGGCACTGTTTACAGAAAAAGAAATGAGGCCTTTAAGGAAAAGAACACAGTCCCTACAGTCAAACATGATGGAGGTTCAAAGATGTTTTGGGTTTGCTTCGCTGCTTTTGGCACTGGATGCCTTGACTGTGTGAATGGTATCATGAAATCTGATGATTACCAAAGAATTTTGGGGTGCAACGTAGTGGCCAGTGTCAGAAAGCTGCATTTCCACCAGAGGTCATGGGTCTTCCAGCAGGACAATGACCCGAAACACACTTCAAAAAGCACTCAGAAATGGTTACAAACAAAGTTCTGAAATGGCCAGCAATGAGTACAGATCTGAATCCCATAGAACAGCTGTGAAGAGATCTCAAAACAGCAGTTGGGAGAAGGCATCCTTCAAATCTAAATGACCTGAAGCAGTTTGCAAAAGAAGAGTGGTCCAAAATTTCAGTAGAGAGGTGTAAGAAACTCATTCATGATTACAGGAAGCAAATGACTTTTGTTATGTATTTCCAAAGGGGGTGCTAACAAATATTGAGTTAAGGGTGCCAATAATTTTGTCCAGTTTTTTTTTTTTTAATTAGTTAAGTTCTTTTTATGAATTTGATTTGATCAGTAAAATTTAATTAAACAAGTAAAATGGATTTCAGAATTTGGTAATAAATAAATAAATACAGAATTTGAGAAATATACAACATAACATTCATAGGGCTCCTAAAATTAGATTGTGTTTAAATTATTTATTTAAATTATAGTTTCATGATTTTAATAATTTAGACATAAGGTTGGGCCGACAGACGATGCCATCATGCATCGCCGATGGCTGACAAATTTCACGATGTTGAGGCAGCACTGCTATCCCCCGGCATCGTGTTTGGAAAGAAAATTATGTGTTCTGCAGAACCCCTAAAGGCAATAAATGTGGATAATAAATAAGAGGAAAATATATATTTTAATACTTTCTCTTGCAGTTATATCATTCGGTAATTATACTGTATAGAAATTGTGGGCATCAGGGAACCGCTATTAATATGAATGCACGATCGCTTTTTACTTTCACTTTCATTTTCGAAACTCGTGATCACATGTACTCTGTGTACACTAAAGCAGCAGTACTTACCATACATTTTACAAGATTAGATGCTTGTCAGTGGTGCTCAGGACCTGCAAATCATCTGCCATCGTCCTCATCCATCTCTCCTTACTTTGTTTACATGGTCAGTGAAATTTTATATACAGTAATGTAAAAGGCTACCGCTAGCAAGCAGCTAACCATGTCCCTTCAGTGGCTCGCGTTATTTGTTTTCTGTGCCTTTCTCAATACAAACACAAAAAATATAACGGAATTTGGGTATAGTATATATTTCTAGTTTGTAGTGTATATTGCCGAGTATAAACTGTTAACCAAAAGTAATTAGAGAGAAGTTAAATGTTAGAATGTACAAAACCTCTGACTGTTAGAAGAGGCCTTCTGAAGCTCACAAAGGGGCTGCTCAGAGAAGAGCACGCAAACATCTCAACTAGCAACAGGAAGTGGTTACCAGCGCTTTAGACCACAAACCCAAGACCCACACCTGATACCTGACACATACATGTAATTTCTGCTCAGACACATACGCAGGAGGCATTTTATGCACCGCTTTAAAACAGAGATAAAGTATTTTTTTTAGTATTATAACCTTCTCTAGATTTTTATTTGAAAGAATTGGATTTAATCAAGCAAGAGGCCTGATCTGGGGGGAAAAAAAAATCTTAACCACTCTTAAGCACTGATCTGCTTGTCGAATCTCAGTTCTGGGTCAAACTTTTTTTTTTTTTTTTTTGTTTTGGGGTTTTTTAAGTTAGACTAACTATGGATCTAAATAAATCTCTGTCTCTACCTGGTTTGACTGAATCAGACTGTGAGCTAACCAGCTATTAACCTCTTTAAGACATGCCAAAAGTGACCTAAAAACACTATTCTCTCCTTGTTTTAAAGGGGATACATTTCTGTATCAACAGCACAAGTATGTAAATAAACAAGAAACAAATATGGACTAAAAAATGTTTTTGTGTGTGGAACTACTTCCTTTTGCTGTGGGTTGACATAGAGAAAGAATAATATTTAAATATTAAACAGTATACATAAAATAAGTTTAAATGACATATTTAACCCTTGTGCATCAATAAAAAAAAAATTACACATAGGTCCTTAGTGGACAAAAATGTCCATGTCAAAAAAATTGTCATAAAAATTTGAAGCTTGGGAGCACAGACTTAAGAACCATGGCAGATTATTGTTGAAGTAGAAAAAGTTTAAAAAGTGAAACCAAAAATAGTTATAGAGGTTTAAGTTTATGAAAATGAACAATGATTTTATATAAAATATATATTTTATGAAAAAATGGCACCATCTGGTAAAAAAAAGGCTAAAAAAATAATTTTGAAGCCTTGCCAACAGAATGAAAGTCTATTAATAAAATTTGCATCATTTTAAAGTTAAATGGCACTGTGATTAAAAATAACAGTTTAAATAAGTTTCAATGGGGAATTGAAATTTTTTTGTACAAAATAGATTTATTAAAAGAAATAGGGGTGAAATAGTAAAATTCCAATGAAAAACACACCTATGCAAAAATGCATGCACCTAGTAATAACACAGGCAACATGATCAAAACAAAAAAAAAGAGCAAAAATGTAAAAGGGTTAAATTATAATATAAATATATTTAAAATATAATTTGATTTTATTTAAATTATCTATTTAAACAAACAATTTAAATATTACACTTTTAAATATTTTGAAATCAAGTGTATACAGTTTACTTGAAGGTCGATTTGTCCTCTGATATTGTTTTGAGTGTTTTGAA
The DNA here is from genome assembly GCF_022985175.1 of Labeo rohita. Lineage (NCBI taxonomy): Eukaryota > Metazoa > Chordata > Actinopteri > Cypriniformes > Cyprinidae > Labeo > Labeo rohita. The sequence continues at coordinate 447,448 of NC_066877.1, read as the reverse complement.
AAGCAACTTATGAAATGTTTACTTGACTTGACTGAGGTATTATTAGCGAGGTGAACACAATGGATAAGATTAAAAAAAGAGACATACTTAACTGTTAGAGTGATATACTATAAACAATTTCTAGTGCAACTTCTGCATATTGATTATGTTACAGTGCTTGGTGTTTCCTTATAATAATGCATTACAATAATACAGCACTCCAGTCTCCTGGAGATAAAACACAAAATGCATTCAGTATTTCAAAATAGCACCAAACCATGAAGTTTACAGTAGTGAAAAAAACGTCTCGGTTACGTATGGTAACCCTCATTCCCTGATGGAGGGAATAGAGATGTTGTGTCGAGTGTACAACACTAGGGGTAACTCTTGGGAGCCCAAACACCTCTGACAACATTGAGAAAAGGCCAATGAAATTGGGTGTTCAGAAACTGCATAGCTGGTCACGCCCTGGACAGCTGGGTATAAATAGGCCAGTGTGGCATCTGCTCACTTGTTCTGTTCTGAGGAGTCGAGAGCACATCAACCCACTCAGAGGCAGTCCGGAGTTGTGGCATGAAGGACACAACGTCTCCGTTCCCTCCATCAGGGAATGAGGGTTACCATACGTAACCGACACTAGGGGTCCCTATACTAAACTTCACAATTGCTGGCCTGCGTCATGAGTGAATGAGGGCGTATATATCAACAAGCAAACGTGTGGAATAAATGCACCTCACCACTTCGTGACCTTCCCCTGAGAAAGGAGGTCCACTGCATACTGTCTTGGAAGCATCTGTTGTGACAACAATGCGTCTGGACACATGTTCAAAGGGCACCCCTGCCCGTAGAAACAAAATGTCTCCTCAAGGGCTGAACATTTTGCGACACAAAGGTGTGATGTACACACTATGTTTGCCTCTGCGCTACGCCCATCTCGGGACTCAGGTATGAAGCCAGTGCTGCAGCGATCTCATATGTATCAGGCCCAGCGACATGACCGCGGCTGAGGATGCCATGTGCCCCAGGAGCCTCTGGAAATATTTCAGGGGGGCCACTATTCTGAGTCTGAGTATTCTCACGCACTTCAGCACTGACTGTGCGCGGTCTTAGGAAAGACGTGCAGTCATAATGACCAAGTCCAGTTCTACACCGAGAAAAGAGATACTCTGTGCTAGGGAGAGTTTTTGCTCTTTTCCCAGTTGACCCGAAGTCCCAATCGAGCCAGGTGGTTGAGAACCACATCCTTGTGGGTGCAAACCAAATCTCGAGTTGTCGAGATAATTGAGAATGCATATGCCCACTTCCCTGAGAGAGGCAAGGGCAGCCTCCGCGACCATCGTGAAGACGCTGGGCAACAGGGATAGGCCGCAGGTGAGAACCCTGTACTAGTAAGCCCGGCCTTCTAAGGCAAACTGCAGGAACAACCTGTGTCTTTGAAGGATCGAGACATGAAAGTATGCATCCTTCAGGTCTATTGCCACAAACCAATATTAAGAGAATGTGAAAATGTGTTTGAAGGTTAACATTTTGAACAGGAGCTTGTAAAATCCTCAGATCTAAGATTGGTCTCCAAACTTAGTCCCTTCTTGGGTACAATGAAGTAGGAGCTGAAAAACCCCCTCTTCATCTCAGCTGAGGTGATAGACTTTATCGCACCCTTTCCCAGGAGGGTTGCGACTTCCGCTTGAAGCGGCTACTGTGGGGCCTCAGCAGTTCTTGCAGGGGGCGTCCCTGGCGACGAGCAGGCGGGGGTTGTCAGGGGTGCAGGGCTGGAGCCCGACCCACGCCAGAGGCAAGATATATCATGGCCTCTGCCTGCTTTTCTACCGTGAAAAACTGCTGTGCAAATTCTTCCATGGTGTCACCGAATAGACCAACCTAGGAAATGGGGCTTCGAGAAAGCAGACTTCTTAGCTTACCACATTTCCGCCAGGTTAAGCCACAGGTGGCACTCCTGAACCATCAAAGTGGACATCGCCCTTCCCAAAGCCTGCACCGCAACTTTCATAGCTCGGAGAGCGTAATCAGTCATTGAACACAGTTCCTGCAGCAGCTCTGGGTCGGGACCACCCTCGTGCAGATCTCATAACAACTTGGCCTGGTACACCCACAGGATGGCCATGGTGTGGAGGGCGAACGCAGCTTGTCTAGAAGCCGTGTAAGCCCTCGCCCAGAGAGAACTTACAGGCTCTGGAGCCTGCACCACAATTGCCCTCTCCACTTGGGGAACCTCCGTAAGCCCCCTCGCTGGACCCCTATCGAGGGTGGCGAAGGAGGAGGAGTTGGTATATCTCTCACTTCCTATTGCTCCCCATGGACGCACATCGCAGCAGCCTTGTACCCGGCTTCACGTAAAGCAGAACATGAACGATCAACGAGCGCTGCTTCAGTGTGAGCATGGCCCAACACTGAACACAATGATTGCGTCAATTCGGGGAGAGGTAAAGATGCAACCAGAAGGGCACGGAATGAAAGGCATGTTTATCAACACACAATCCCAACCGCGCCAGCTCTTTTAAGAGAACTGACTCTTTTAGGAGGAAGATTGCCGTTGAAGCACCCAGGGGAACTCTCACAACACTTATCTGTGTTTGAGAAGGGAGACACCGCTGCTTGTGCCATAGATACAATGACGAAGAGGTGAATGGTGCTGCTTCTCACAGAGAGACACTGCATTCGGCTCTGAAAAACAGAACAAGTGAGCTGGCCTATTTATACCCGGATGTCCGGGGTGTGGCCAGCTTTGCAAATTCTGCACACCCAATTTCACTGGGCTTTTCTCAATGTTGTCAGAGGTGTTTGGGCTCCCAAGAGTGACCCCTAGTGTCGTACACTCGGCACAACATCGGAGTGAACGACAGAAAGGGAACATATGGCTTCACCTGGGAAAAAAGGTTTTTAAATTGTAATAAAATAATTTGTAAAACTGTTAAACATCCATTATGTAATAGGTCTAATTCAGTGTATCAACAAGATACAGTACAGGCCGCAGTGTTCGCTTGAACTGATTTGCTGAAGGCAAAACAGAGCGATAACAGGTGAGTGCCAGCCAATGAGACTGCTATTTACACATTAGTATGCCCACTACCAAAGAAATTCTAACAGACTCTCAGAGAGTAGGACAAAGGTTGCCAACCAATCACAATCATGTGAGTGCATAGCAGGCACAGCTGTCCTCTGAGGGAAAAGTGCACTGAATGGGAGGTTAACTCTCCCCACCCATGTAGGCATGTTTCTCTGGATCGTAAAAGCCTAGAGAGGGAGTGACCAGTATAAATTGGTCCTGATAATATAACTGGGAGGGAATTTCATAAGTGGTACAGTGATGCCTCCTGACAAGGTGTTGAGTGATATGAAAGAGAAAGTGGTTGATTTTTGCTGATGTTGTTGTGCATATTTGCAATGTAACAAAACAATGTCCAAAAGTAATTCAATGTATGTAATAGAAGAAAATATGTTTTCCTGAGCCCTGACCTAAGCTCTAATGTTCCTATCTTGAAACAGTAGAAAGGCATGATATAAAATTGGTCAATAGTTTTAGAAGCATCAACCAAAAATGTGTGGTGGAAGATTGCTTCTAAAGAAAGATCTGGATGCTAGTAAATGCAGAAATCCAGATATTTTCAAAGGGTCCACAATGTTATTCTTGACACTAGATATTAAGAGGTACAAGAATTGTTTAATTGCATTCATTTTAAAGCACAAACAAACAAAATTTAGATGCTTTTGAAATGCTTAATTGAATGAACAACCAGTTTGCAAGTTAGGAGTACATGACTCACTGAACCAAAAACCGTACATTTCAGATATGAGTTTGAGTGTAAACAATGTTGAGATGTCCAGATTATGCGATGACATAAAAACTAATAAACAAACTTTGTGAACCCAATAACTGCAACAAACCATTTAAAAGAAATGGTTTGAATCTCCCATCACTTACTCTGAGACACATAATCACTGTATCATGAGCTACATGTGTGCAAATGATCACAGTTTAATGCTTTACTCTAAAACCTGAAGCACATTTATTTATTTATTCATTTATTACCAAGGAAAACATCTATATAAAATAAAAACTGTATGGTTTAACATTTATTCTATCATATTTGATGGTATGGAAAGGGTGTTAACAAGGAGTTAAGATATATTTGTTTGTATCAAACATAAAGGCACAGTGACAAATTCCTTCCCTGGTGTTAGAAGCGTTTATGCTTATGTTTTGCTAACTTTTTTCAGTGTCAACATAACCTTTTCCAGCTGTTTTAATAAGGGATGAGGAGGAAAAATCTACTTTGGTGTGTCAGTGTATATGAAATTAACTACCCACTCAACTGAGATGAACGGCCAGAAAAAAACTGCTCCCTGTTAATGCTAGATAACATGGAATTTAGTCGTGTATTTTGTCACTAAACACATCATTAGCGATTTAATTTCAGTTTTCAGTTGTGCAAAGAATGTGCCTTCGTCTGTCTTTCACAATATGGCAAGCGGAAAGGTTTTAACTACTTGTTGTAGAATTGTTTCCAAACATATTTGTTCTTAGAGAACACTCACCTTCGATTTAAATTGAAAACTGTCTGTGGAGGAGAATTTATTCCAGGGCTCCACTGTAAAATGTGCTTGAAGTTGTGAGACAATATTGTGAAGTTGACAGGAGCAGGTATTGTGTGAAGCACTAGAAAGAGAAAACCATAAGAGACATATGACACATAGCACAAACAATCAATGTGAAAAGAACTATGTCAAAATTGATCAGATTTTATTTATTTTCCAGATATATCCATGCTTATTTCCATTCCCAGCGCCAATGTCTCATCAAAACAACAAAATCTTTATCTTGCCTGATTTTTTTCTTGAATCAATCCTCGTTTTATCAATAGTTATTATAAAACATAATATAAATATATATATTTATATACCTGTAAAATAGAGAGACATGAGGAAAAGCTGCCCCATGTAAATGGTCGTCATTTTCAATGTTGTTCATAATTCACCAACAGCAACAACCTTACACTGAAATAAAAATACAAAACAGAAATGATTCAGACAGACCACCAATGACAGAAAAGAGGAACAAGGAGAAACCAAGAATTTTAAACAGTAAACAGTTCAAAAAGACCAATTAGGCCTTCAGGGCTCAACGCTAAGGATTTTTTCTACTGGCCCGCTCGGGCCAGTGGTTCAAATTTTTACTTGCCCGGTCAAAATTTTCACTGGCCCTACCACAAAAAAATTAAATAGTTGCTGTTATCATTGTTTTTGACTCATTTTATCTTTTATTTTAATAAATAAGCTTATATGACACCAAAATTTTACATACCAAATAAAATTATACAATTCTGGATTCCAATTTCGATACCACACCTAAACCTACTAGCCTAACTAAAGTCCAAACATTATTTGTTTGTTCAAAAAAATTGTAATTATTATTAATATTTTATTAAATATTATGAATATATAATATATATGAAAAGATGCTTTTTGGGAAAAACAGCAGAAGAACGCAAAAACTCAGTCTTTGCCAGCAGGTGGCGCTTATGGAATAAGAATGAAAGTACGTTTCTACGGTTACCGCTGTAAACAAAGCAGCGCCGTCCTTATGAACGCTACTTTAAATACATAATACATGAGCAAATGAAAAGAAAACGCCATGTAAACTTTTTTTAAACAGTCAGTTCCCCTCACAGGTACATTCACATAAACCACAGTTGCAGTATTTAGGATAATATTTCCAATATTTCGCTTATTGTGCACCGTGATCTTGTTCTGCCTGCTACAGTATTTTTTTCTCTTTGCGTTCGTCTTCAGCGTCTCTGGCCTCTGTTAAGGGATGTTTAAAGAGTTCGCAATATATCCACACACATGACATTTTGAAAGAAGATTGCATGCAGTTCGTGTGCAAGCCCAGAACAAGAGATCGGTTGAAATTACATATTCGTCAACTGTCCCGAGCGTCTTTAACGCTGGCCCCGGGCCATCGGGCACTCCTTATTGTCGAGCCCTGGGCCTTGTTCAGACTGCAAACATTTTTCCCTGATGGAAAAAACAGGCAAATAAAATAAAATAAAATAAAACAAATAAAGAGGTTTTTTGTTTGTTTTTTTTCAACTCTTTGATCTAAATCAGATTTTTAGAGATGCGTCTCAGTTTGGATGCTCCGGCTGCTTAAATTAGATTTCAAATTACCTTCAGCATCACTTTTATCACAAATCCTTGTATTGATCCCTAAACATATAAGACACTTCAACTGATTTCACACACTGCAGCCACACAACTGTGTTCAAACAACTAAGTGATTTTTGCATAAGTCATTTTAAAGGTCACTGAAGTGCCTTGAAATGAGTAGCGTTATACTCACTGATCTATATAATGACGGGATTGCTTATTGTGTACTAAACTGCTGTCAGGCAGTGAAGCAGCCACCTTACTAATATTCACTACCAACAGAGAGCACCATTAACTGACAGCCAAAACACTGACCTAAAATGACCCGAGTTGAAGTGTCAGTCACACAGGATTCATTTTTAAGATATGTGTATGTAAATTAATTTTTACTTCAGGTGATATCTGCAGTGTTTATGGTCCTTTTGGACAAGGATAAGTGATATACTGAAATTGTTTAGGTGAGTATGTGAGGTAACTGAGGCCATGCAAAATATATTTCTTTATGTACGTAATTACACAGGAAATATTAACCATGAAGATATATCTGGTATTAGTTTCTCAAATTGTGAAATTCGAGGGGGGACGGCGTTTCACTTCCACCTGGTTAGTTTTTTTGGAAATGAAAGTGATTTCTACTGATGAACTGATGAAGACGAGTGACATTTTTTAATGATTATAAAGGGAGTTGCAAACGTACATTTTAGGAACAATTGGCTGATTCTGCTCCATTTCGTCTACGAAAATAGTTTCAAACAAAGTTCCAGGTAAGCTGCTGTGCATCTCCAAGCAAACACAGTGTTTAGCTAATCAGGCCAATGACAATTACTAATCATTCTCTCTCTTTTTTTTTTTTTTTTTTTTTTTTTGCCAGAATTGCAGGTGCCGTTGAGAGAAAATATGAAATAAGTTGTTAATACATGTTATTATGGATTTTAAAGGGTTTTATAATTACATACATCCAAAAAGTAATCTAAAGTTACCATTATTAAATTAATAAATGCATATTTGGATTAATATATTTTCTCCCAACAAAATCAAAGTAATGTCATGTACTCCAATAAATTTTTCCATCTTCCAAGCTAGTGAGCTAGCAAATCAGTAAGGGTTGAGACAACAAAAATAATGATACTACTTTATAGATTGTAACTAACATTGTTTATGCAATTTTATTAGTATTCCTCACCTGAAAAAGCTTTTAGATCACTGATAATGTTTGGTTTTTACTTTGCCACTGCTTTCTTTAAAATTCAACCAAATATTTTCAATGAGAATTAAATCTAGAGAATGAACAGACCACTAAAGAACATTCTGTGACTGATCCCTGAACCAAGCACAAGTACATCTGATTGTATACTGTATGTAGTCTTTGCAACAAAGGCATCTCAGTTCTTGTCAAAATGGCCTGATACTTCAAAGAATCCATGATGTCCTTCAACCGGTCATGATTTCCACTTCCTGTTACAGTAAAACAACCCCATAACAGGACTGATCCACCTCCAAGTTTGATGATGAAGATGGTGTTCTTCTGCTTATAAGTTTTGCCTTTTTTGCACCAGACATACCATTGATCCATTGGCCAAAAAGGTTCCAGTTTGGTCACATCACCCCATAAAACACCACAGGTCAATCCAAATGAATTTTAGCATGTTCAGGTCTGTCTTTTTGTTCATCTTGGTCAAGAGTGGCATTCGGTAAGATGCCATACTTGAAGGCCATACTTGTCCAGTGTAATTCTTATACACAGCATTAAAATGTTTTTTCCTTCTTTCCTCAAACATTTTATGATATTGTGCTTTTTCTTCAACATCCTCAAAGGTTTTCTGGTAAAAATAATATGTAAAATAATAATATGTAAAAAAAATATATATATTCTTCTCTATAGCTTCCCTATGGCTTTTGTAAGAGCTCTGTTGACTTTGTCATATTAGCTTCTCAACTTCAGCACATGCATGGGCTAACTGTATATATGTGTAATAAGCTAATTCTGTTTAACAAACAGAGTTTCTAATGGTTTGTGTTTTAAGATAACTTTGTTCCCCACCATACAAACAAGTGACTAAAAAACAGCAATGATAAATAGGGGTTGAATAATTATGACATAGCTGTGTTATTAAAAAAATCCTAGAACTCAAAAATATTATATTATATATTGACATTATCACTTTTAATATGCCAGTAATCTGTTATAGATGCAATTTTTATAGTCACCACTACTACACCATGATGACTGACAAGATCTGTACACAGAAGATAAAAAACTGTAGATATACTTAAAAATGAACGTCTCAACATGGCTTTTTGAAAATGTACCACGTAGCACCATGGTATTCTTTTAAGTACAATGTATCACGTAAAATCATTGTATGTCGATATTACGCAGTACATTTTAAACAACTATAGTACTTATACAGTACTATCACTGTACCACAGTACCGCCATATTGCTTTAAAAAAGCTAACTAAACAGAAAGTGTTAAACACCATATGAATAAACCGTGTGAAACACAGATTGCATAGCGTTAAAGCAAACTGTATTTACCCCATATACGTTGCCTTTGCAAATTAATGAACTTGTATTAAACAATGAATTACTTTGTGCGACGTGTGAAACAATATTCAAGTGAAATGTAACAAGTGCTTCTGAACACTCATTTAAAGAGTTAAAAAAAGTTATTCACAGTACCTGTCAATCCGTGATGTTATATCCTATCCTTTTATCAACGTGAGCACACATTATTCAGGTGTAATACATTCGTAGCTGAACAAACGTTTCAGGGAGTTCCCAATTCTGCTTTCCCAACGTCATTACTGAAAAACACGTGCTCCAGTAGTTCAGTAACAGGCAGAAACGGATCACGTGATGTTCACTGACAAGTAAACGAAAAACAAATAGGTTACTTGTGTGTAAGCAAACTAAATTAGCTCACCTATTATAGACGCAGACTCTATATGAGTCTATTTTTTTCTTAGTTTTGTATACCTTTGTTTAATATCAAGAAACAGCTTAAAATTAGGTCAGCACAAACGATGCCCGGTGTTACAATGTAATTATGGATAACCATTCACTTTAAATTATACGTGAATTTTAACACGTAAACAACGCATCAAACACATACTGATTATGCACTGTTTTCGCATAAAAGATCGACGCGGAAATGCAGATATGATATATGGCGCGTGAGCATGCCAAAATCCAGCTGTCCTTATGGTGGGTGAATGGTGCCAACACTAAGCGCCCAACTGACCGAACAAAGGGAACCCCGGAGTATGACGTAAGAGAGAACCCGTGGTGAATCAAACGTCCAATAGGGAACAAACAAGGGACCGGGAACAAAAACTAATATATTAGTCATCAGGTGCCATGTTCAATATAGCTCCATTTTAGAGATCTCTAATCGGTTATATAGTAGAAGTTATTACGCACGATGGTCGCGTCCGGTTGTTTGCGCAGCCCTAGTGCTAGTTAAGACCCTTGTTTGGTGTTGTTAATAGCAGCTTTCTGGAACCTGCTGAGATGGTGCTGTCTTCCCTTTTGGGTTTATAGTTTGACAGCCCACTGCTGGTGATTCTGGCAGTTGCATTATCCCTGTCCTAGAGCCGTCTATCTGAGGATAGCCGAGTGTTAGCTCGGTGATCGCTCCCCTTTCTATGGTTTCTAAGTAGCGGTCTCTTTGAGCTCTTAGCAAGGTAAGTGCTGTCTCCCCTGCCTGGGATGTAGGTAGACAGCCCATTCTTTGTGGTCAGGTCAATCTTGGTTGGTTCCCCTTTTCTGTTAACTCAGTGATTGCTCCCCTTCATAGAATTTTTAAGCAGTGGTCTCCCTGTGCCCCTGCCTAGATGGTGTTATCTCCGCTGTTAGGGTTATAAGTAGATGACCCACTATGATGGTCTGGGCAGTTTCTCAAGAGGGTCTACCAGGCTAACTGGAGTCATGCGTGGGAACCACGGTGGGTGAGTACCGATCCCTTATTATGTGTCTAACCATGCTGTATTTCTGGGACCTGTCTTGTGTGTTTCCTTTGGTAGGTCCTCTTCGAGCACCCCCCTCTGGTCTTCGACCATGGTTATGGTCTGCTTGCCTGGATCTGCCTTCGGCATATCGATTGGGAAACTTTCAGGTCCCCACTACAGCACTACATCTAGGACTATGGTCCTACCTCCAGGTAAGCTCTTCGCATATCTTTTCTTGCAGGAAGCTCCTGGACACCCTGGATAGACACATGGACCTGAGGCCACCTGGCTGAGACCCTCTATCTGCGTCCTGCCCTGAGGGGCCTCCTGTTTCTGGGTTTCCACCTTTATCACACAGACCTATTTCCATGCCATTTTGGTGATCTAGCGAGGGTTTGCTTTGAGCATTGCCCTATCGGGCAACTAAGGTTCACCCTTACTGCCTTCCCCTTAGGCCAAAGGAAGTGATCGCCGGGATCAGATCTAGAAAAAGATCTCCATGATCAGATCTCATCCAAGGCCTCCTTTACAGGGCGCAACGATGCTCCCCTTTCTACGGAAAGGGTTTGCTGAGAGCTCGTCCCCCCTGAGGGGATCAGGTGTTCCTCCCGTCGCTCGGGAGTAGAAGCCTGTCCCGATACACTACCTTCTTCAGGCCAAAGGAACTGATCGCCGGGATCAGATCTCATCCAAGGCTCCTTTACAGGGCGCGACGATGCTCCCCTCTCTACGGAAAGGGTTTGCTGAGAGCTTGTCCCTCCTGGGGGGGATCAGTGGCTCCTCCTGTCTAGGGAGTAGAAGCCTGTCCTGATACACTGCTTTCCCTTTTTGGTTAAGTGTATCTATGGCAGTTTTATTAGACAGATAGCGGTGACTACTGTCTGTTTGGCATAATATGCTCCCCTCCCTTTGAGGGTTTGCTTTGAGCATTGCCCTATTGGACAACTGAGATTCGCCCTTACTGCCTTCCCCTTAGAGCCTTGTTATGCCGGCAATTTTAGAATGGACGCAGAACTCTGGTGCATTCCATACCACAGTGTTGATTTTAGAAAAGTGCCCAAAGGTTTGTGTGCGCACTTACCATATACATGGATTTGAGAAAGCGCCCAAAGGTTCGTGTGGGCCTTACCATATGAAGGGGTCTTCTTATTTCACCGTTTCTCAACGGTACGTCTAAAAATCCATTCTTATGGTAAGGCCCACACGAACCTTTGGGCGCTTTCTCAAATCCATGTATATGGTAAGTGCGCACACAAACCTTTGGGCACTTTTCTAAAATCAACACTGTGGTATGGAATGCACCAGAGTTCTGCGTCCATTCTAAAATCCTTTATGGTAAGGGATTCACGCGCTATTGCCCGTACCCTTTCTCGAGATGGTTAGAACCCTGACTAGGGTCCCACTCCAGAGCATCTGCCAGACTAAAGGAACGGTATTACGCGCACTAATTCCAGCGCACTCTTTATTCACGCTCAACCGCTTTGAGCAGGGAGTTACCACTTGCGTTCTGTAATACAGCTCCTGAGGGAAACTTGCAGAGCTGCGGTAGCTCCTGGGTGACAGGCCAACCTAGGTAATACTAGGCACTTGGCCGTATCCCCTTAAAGGAATACCTCGGTTTCCAAGCTTAAGGCTCTACCCCGGGTCCAGTGTTGAGGTATGCAACCCAGGCTCTGGCAGTAGGGGATATGTTATCACTACATCTAGGGGCAACTCCCTTAAAGCTTAGGGAGTTGGTACTTAGTGCTCCCCTCTATGATGTCAGGCACTCCCCTCAGCATGGCAGCGCGGGTATAACCGTTCCCCATAGCGACCCCTAGAGGTCGCGGTTCGAATTCCTCGAAAGGGAACGTCTCAGGTTACGTATGTAACCTTGGTTCCCTCAGAAGGGAACGAGACACTGCGTTCTCTAGTCTCTTCGCCATGCTTCGGATCTGAGCTTCAAATGAAAAAGCAACCGTCCTTTTATACTGTGGTCGCACCGGTAGTGACGCGCCGGCAGCGATGAGTCGCGCCGGAAGTGACGTCATAGGCTGTCCCCGGCCAACTTTGTTGATGTTTTTGTATGTAGGCTTCAGACACGGGTCACGGAAATGGCGTTCCCCATAGCGAACCCTAGAGGACGCAGGACGCCTTCTCAGGCAACCAAGGTTACATACTGTGACGAGTCGGCTGCCTCCCCCCTAACTATCATTGTCACCCCGTCCGTAATCGCGGCCTTCACCAGACTCCCGACGGGAGTGGGTGTGCGAGAGAGGAGGGGCGCTGAAACAACCAGGTCTGGCGGCGTGTGATGAGGCACACCTGACGTGAATGAAGCCTCATCACCGCCACTGTTAAAATGCCAAGCGCGCCTCTCCTCGGGAGACCGGTCTCTTCCCCGTGCATGCACGCTGGTGTCCTCGTGGGTCCAGGAAGGGTGCGTAGAGGGCTCGAGCGCCGCCGAGATAATGGACGAGCTGCCGGACCCGCGGTCCGGACGTGAAGCCGCACCCAGACGGCTGCGGGCCAGGATGCCGGGCCGATTTACCCGCCTCAGGAGGCGCCACGCCCACTGTGTCTGTCGTTTTGCTCCTCCCGTGACAATACGTAACCTGAGACAATTTTTGATCTTTTTTTTTTATACCAAAACTGTAAGTCTGATCAGTTTAAAAAGATAGAGCAGGTTAAGGTCTCTGCTGAGTTTGGTGCTTAGTGTCACGAATCTGGTCATTGTCCTGCTGTCCGCTCACCACCAGATGTCGCTCTCACCCCTTCATCACACTCTGACTGTTGTACCACACCACGGACTACATTTCCCGTCATGTATCACGCTGATTGCGTCAGCTCATGTGACCAATCAGCAGCACCATAAAAGCCCCGGTCTTTCCCCATGCTAATCACGATTGTTGAATGTGTTTCTCCTATTGTTTAGCGTTCTTTGTTCTTTGTGTTTTGATCCCCTCGCCTGGCCCCCCGTTTTTCGACTGTTCGCCGCCTGCCCTCGGATTATCGCTCGTTATTAAGGACTGTTCTCTCGTCTCGCCTCTGACACTCTTGTTACTGTTGTTAGACCCTGCCTGTACGACCATGTCTCTGTCTCGTTTCATGAATAAAAGCTCGCAAATGGATCCACTCGCCTCTCGTCATTCACTCCTGGTTACAGAACAATCCGTCACAACAGGATCCAGCAGCTTCACCCCCGGACATTCAGATACAGACACTGACAGGATTCTATGCTGGATAAAGCAAGGACAACGTACACTTGATCAATACATCCGTGAGTTTCTTTCAATTGCCAACTATTCCACTCTCCCGGACTGTATAAAAATTGAGATTTTTTGTGACGGCGTGAACCAGCCCCTCCGTGCGTGACTGAGACGCGAGGGCCCGAGCTCGTCACTGGAGGCGTTTCTGAACTTTGCGCTGTTGTGTGTGGGTTCGCCGTGCACCGTGGGGGTCGCACAGGGGGAACACGACAACGCGGTAATGGCGCCCGCGCGTCCCACTCACAAATTGGCGGTCATGCCGGAGCACGATCCCACAAACACGTTTGCTGCCTGGATCGCTCGTGAAATGGCGGCCGTGGAGGAGCGCGCTCAAGCTATGGCGGCGACTGCGGTGCCCGTTCACAAGATGGCGGCAGCGCCGGCGCGCGCTCACAAAATGGCGGCGACGGCGGAGCCCGTTCACAAGATGGCGGTGGAAACAGAGCTCCGTCACGTCACAGCTGCCATACCAGAGCTATATGGAGGTACAGCTGCATTTCCTGAGTCAAGTCAAGTTTCCAAGTCAAGCCAAGTTGCAGCTGCATTTCCCGAGTCAAGTCAAGTTTCCAAGTCAAGCCAAGTTGCAGCTGTGTTTCCTGAGTCAAGTCAAGTTTCCAAGTCAAGTTGCAGTGGTGTTTCCTGCATCAAGTCAAGTTTCCAAGTCAAGTCAAGCTACAGCTGCTGTTCCTGTGTTGAATCAAGCTGGAGCTGTGTTTCCTGCGTCAAGTCAAGTTAGAGCTATTGCCCCTGTCGCAAGTCAAATTACAGCCATCTTTCCTGAGCCACTGCACAAGATGGCTGCCACGCCAGAGCCACTGTACAAGATGGCTGCCTCGCCAGAGCCACTGCACAAGATGGCTGCCACGCCAGAGCCACTGCACAAGATGGCCGCCGTCTCCAAGCAACTGCATAAGATGGCCGCCGTCTCCAAGCCACTCCACAATATGGACGCCATTCCAGAACCTGTGGTCAGCACCCGGACGCCACCTGTGGTCATGATGGCCCACGTGCTGGACACACCCCTAATGACGGTATGGGCAGCTAAAGTGACGCTCCTTCATGTCGCGGCGGCTACCCCTGAGTCAAGTCAAGACACAGAGTCAAGTCAAGCCAAAGTTGTCGTTCTCCATGAGTCAAGCCAAGTCACAGCTGTTCCCCACGAGTCAAGTCACGCTACAGCTGTTGTTCCTGAGTCAAGCCATGTTGTTTCTGAGTCCAGTCACGTTACAGCTGTTGTTCCTGAGTCAAGCCATGTTGTTCCTGAGTCAAGTCACGCTACAGCTGTTGTTCCTGAGTCAAGCCATGTTGTTCCTGAGTCAAGACCCATTACAGCGGATCTCCATGAGCCAAGCCAGGTTACCGCAGATCCTTATGAGCCAAGTCAAGCTGCTGCTGTTATTCCAGAGCCAAGTCAAGCCTCAGCCGCTGCTCCAGAGTCAAGTCAGGCTACAGCTGAAGCCTCCAAGTCCAGTCAAGCTTCCAGATCCAGTCAAGCTTCCAAGTCCAGTCAAGCTTCCAAGTCCAGCAGCATCAGGGCTGTCGTTCCTGTGCCAAGCAACGTCCAGATTATTGTACCTGCGTTAAGCAACGTCAAGGCGGTTATTCCTGAGTCAAGCAAAGTCGCAGCCGTGGTTCCTGAGTCAAGTAAGGTCATTGATCTTCACGAGCCAAGTCAAGTCACAGCCAATCTCCACGAACCAAGTCAAACCACAGCTGATCTTCATGAGCCAAATGAAGTTATTATTGCTGTTTCAGAGCCAAGTCACGTCTCGTCTGACCGCCCAGAATCAAGTCACGTCTCGTCTGACTGCCCAGAGCCAAGTCACGTCTCGTCTATCTGCCCAGAGCCTCACCATGTCTCGTATGACCGCCCAGAGTTAGGTCACGTCTCGACTGACCGCCCAGAGTCAAGTCACATGATGTCTGCCAGTGTGATGGCGATCACCATTCTCAGTATGTGGGCCGCACACTACACTCCTGAGGTCACGTCTGTTCACGAGTCCGCCCCTGAGCTCCCGTCTGATCTCAAGCCTGCTCCAGAGGTCCCGTCTGGTCTCAAGTCCGTTCCAGAGGTCCCGTCTGGTCTCAAGTCTGCTCCAGAGGTCCCGTCTGGTCTCAGGTCTGCTCCAGAGGTTCCGTCTGGTCTCAAGTCTGTTCCAGAGGTCCCGTCTGGTCTCAAGTCTGCTCCAGAGGTCCCGTCTGATCTCAAGTCTGCTCCAGAGGCCTTCCCCGTCGGAGAAGCTGCGCCAATGCCTCCAGAGGTGTCAGCGCCAGCTGTAGAACCTCTTATGGAGGGGGCATTACCCTTTAAACTTTCTGCTTCTCCCTTTATTCTGTCTGGCTCCTCTGTCTCTGCTTTCCCCAGGTTCCAGACCGTGACACGGGTTCCTGTTCTGCCCCGGAGGGCTGCTCCACCTCCTGTTCCGCCCCGGAGGGCTGCTCCACCTCCTGTTCCGCCCCGGAGGGCTGCTCCGCCTCTTGCTCCGCCCTGGAGGGCTCCTGCGCCTTCTGCTCCGCCCTGGAGGGCTCCTGCGCCTTCTGCTCCGCCCTGGAGGGCTCCTGCACCTTCTGCTCCGCCTCCGCCTCCGCCCTGGAGGGCTCCTGCGCCTTCTGCTCCGCCCTGGAGGGCTCCTGCACCTTCTGCTCCGCCTCCGCCCTGGAGGGCTCCTGCGCCTCCTGCTCCGCCTCCGCCCTGGAGGGCTCCTGCTCTGCCTCCGGCCCCGCCCTGGAGGGTACCTGCTCTGTCGGTCCTGCCTCAATCACTGGGCTCTCCACATGGACCTGGCCCTCCAGCCCTCGCCCTGTCTCGCTCCCGCCCCACCGCTCACCTGGACTGTTGTTTCCTTCGAGCGTCTGGAAGCCGCTCCTTGGGGGGGGGGCTATGTCACGAATCTGGTCATTGTCCTGCTGTCCGCTCACCACCAGATGTCGCTCTCACCCCTTCATCACACTCTGACTGTTGTACCACACCACGGACTACATCTCCCGTCATGTATCACGCTGATTGCATCAGCTCATGTGACCAACCAGCAGCACCATAAAAGCCCCGGTCTTTCCCCATGCTAATCACGGATTGTTGATTGTGTTTCTCCTATTGTTTAGCGTTCTTTGTTCTTTGTGTTTTGATCCCCTCGCCTGGCCCCCCGTTTTTCGACTGTTCGCCGCCTGCCCTCGGATTATCGCTCGTTATTAAGGACTGTTCTCTCGTCTCGCCTCTGACACTCTTGTTACTGTTGTTAGACCCTGCCTGTACGACCATGTCTCTGTCTCGTTTGATGAATAAAAGCTCGCAAATGGATCCACTCGCCTCTCGTCATTCACTCCTGGTTACACTTAGCATTAAAGCCCTTGGAATAGGATATGTTGGCTTTCTCAAGTAGCTAATAACTTCACTAACATTAGTGTGGTGGATTAATGAATGTGGGAGAAGAGGAGAGATAATTTACTGTGTGTGTTTGTGTACAGCAGTAAATGAATGCAATGTTTATAACTCAGATGATGAGAGAGATGAGAACTCCTGGCCAGCCTTGTGGATTGAAAGTCAGGCTAGGGAATTTAAAAACAGGCACTTTTAAATGTGCATTGAAAATTTCCAGCTGATCCATATTGTCCAGTCTCCCCAGCTGTAAATGTAATTGGATTGCTTATGATTTTCTTGTGTTGCTTATAATAGATTGACATGTTGATATGAAATAGGCAGTCTTTTAGAATGCTCTCAGTTACAAGTGGATGCATACTGTATGCATTAGTGAGTGTGGTTGTGAATGGGGTGTTGCTTTAGGACGAGTATGAGGTTGGGTGGTAAATAAATCACAATATACTCGCTACAAAAAAACTAGACTACACCACTGGTCAGACCTAACCTAAATCTGGTCCAACCTTAAGTGTTCCAGATCCCTCATGCTGTGTATGTGGACCCTGATCCATTTTGTGGCTCAGATCTGGAGCCTGTGATACCTCCGGGAGGGGTGAATCCAGTGTGGAGTCTGTTTGTCATATAGGTATTCAAAAACACTTTTTTATGAGATTTCATAACTTATTTTTACCTCTTTTAATAATTAAACTGATATATAAACCAAGAAATGATGCTGTTTTTATTATCTAATACTGATTCCGTTCTTTTGGACAAATGTCATATTCAAAAATCCTTTTTTTTTTCCTTTCTTAAATCACACACACACACAAAGACAAAGCCATTAAAAATTAACTGATTTTTTTTTTTTTTTTAAGTTTAGATTATGGGATGATATTGGACTCAAAACGATTAATAGATGCACGCACAATTATCCATGTACTGGATCAATTTTATGCATGTATCTTACAATCCACAAACAAATGCCTTTCAATTTGAGTCTGTGGAATTCGGGATTAAATGATTGTGCAGCGATTTGTACAAATACAGACATGTTTGCAAATAAAAATGTTTTGTTCTGCATTAATATCATGAATTGCTCATGCAAAAAGGAATCAGTGCATTTGTGGATCAGGTGACACACGTGCATTTATTAAGGTCTTGCTTGAGTCAATCTTGTTTAGTTCATTTGGATTTTGAGACTTCATTTTCGCAGTTCACAGCATTTCACGACGCCCACACACAACTACCAATGAACAAGGCCCAGCGCAATTCATTAACGTGTACGCGATTCGAAAAATTCGCAAATTTGCGTCACTACACTGATGTGAAAAATGTTATAATTTGCATTACAGTTTGTGCGATTAAAATGTTCATTTGTGGATCAGACGACATGCGTGCATTCATTCACATCTCTTCTGAGTCGATTCTATTTGATTCATTTGAATTTTGAGACTTTCGTTCCGCTCTTTTTAGGCTTGCCCAATCCACACACAGCTCGCGATCCACACGCAGCTGAGCCTAAGAAAATCGGCGACCACTAGATGGCTCTATAGCCCCAGTCACACGTGCGCATTCCATTGTGTACGCTTTTATGAATGTTACATTGTATTTTATTTGTTTCTTTTTGGTTTGGCTATTCTCCCCTGCCTGTTGAAATATAGTAAACATGTTTTATTGAACTACTTCAATGGCACGTTGTCACTTATTCCTTCCTTGTATTATTATTATTATTATTATTATTAAAGTGCTATTATAGTCGCTTGTTTAAGCCATTAGTAGGCTAGTCGCACGTTTATATTAAAGTGTGACACGATCAAGGAAAGCCCAACATATGGTGAAATTTAACCTTTTATTTGATACCATACGAAAGCTGGGTTCAAGCCCTTTTCAAAACTGTTTTTATTTCCATTTTTTTTAATCTATTTCCGTAGATTGGACGTAACAATATGGCTATCTTAAGTTGGCTGATATAGAAATCAGGAGCGCTATACTGCATCATTACACAAATAGACTAACGTTTGTTTTCCGTTTTTTATCATTGCCATAGTTCACCAAACTTTTGATCACCCTTGTATTTTTAGATAGCACAAATAATGTAGCCTACCTTGAAGTTTACATTTAGAAAAATGCACGCAGCCCTGTTCACTGTGCATAAAAGTTCACTGGACTCTTCCTCTTTAGTAACTTACTTCATCCTTCATTTCTGGATGTGAAATAGTCATTTATAATAAGATTAAGTGAGTGTCAGACCTGTGTGTGCCATTTGGGCTGTTTGTGTGTGATTTTCCTGGTTGTGTCCTTTTATGGTCTTCCTGTTCCTGTCCTCGTTTGTTACGTCATTGTCTCCTGTGGTGTTCTGATTGGTTGTCTTGTGTATTTAAGTTTGGTTGTCCCCTAGGTGTCTCGTCGGTGATTACATTGTCATTCAGTCTTTGTTTTTGTGGTTGCTGTTCCCTACTGTTTTCCCTGCGTTGTTTTTGGTTTATGTTCACTTTGGCTTTTCAAATAAACTACACTTATTGGATCTCCGCTTTCCTCCTGCTTCCGTGACAGAATCACCAACCAAAACAGAAGATGACCTGGGCTGAGGACCTCCTATTGAACCTGCAACAAGGTGAGCGTTCGCTGGAGGAGTATGTGGAGGAGTTTCTGAGCGTTTACCATCTGGTGAGATGGAGTGATAAAATGGTTAACGCATGTTTCCAGATGGGACTCAAAGATGATAGTTTGTTTCAATTGATAAGTCCTAATGATTGCTACCGTCCTGTAGCAGATTTTATAAATTTTGTTCTCGATTTATGTGGTTCCCCGTTCCAGGTCATGGTGGAGGATGGTAATCCTCCTCCCAACTGGAAACATGCAGTCGCCCCATCTCACCAACAGCCAGGGCCCTCCGCATATCACTCCAGTGACCTCACACCCTCCTTGTCTCCCACGTGTCCCCAAGTCATCCATAGCTCCACTATGGTCCTCAGCCCAGTACCTCCGGCCGCCTTATCAGAGTCTGCACGCAAGACGGCCGCCACGCCAGAGTCTGCAGGCAAGACGGCCGCCACGCCAGAGTCTGCAGGCAAGACGGCCGCCACGCCAGAGTCTGCACGCAAGACGGCCGCCACGCCAGAGTCTGCACGCAAGACGGCCGCCACGCCAGAGTCTGCACGCAAGACGGCCGCCACGCCAGAGTCTGCACGCAAGACGGCTGCCACGCCAGAGTCTGCACGCAAGACGGCCGCCACGCCAGAGTCTGCACGCAAGACGGCTGCCACGCCAGAGTCTGCACGCAAGACGGCTGCCACGCCAGAGTCTGCACGCAAGACGGCTGCCACGCCAGAGTCTGCACGCAAGACGGCTGCCACGCCAGAGTCTGCACGCAAGACGGCTGCCACGCCAGAGTCTGCACGCAAGACGGCTGCCACGCCAGAGTCTGCACGCAAGACGGCTGCCACGCCAGAGTCTGCACGCAAGACGGCTGCCACGCCAGAGTCTGCACGCAAGACGACGGCTGCCACGCCAGAGTCTGCACGCAAGACGGCTGCCACGCCAGAGTCTGCACGCAAGACGGCTGCCACGCCAGAGTCTGCACGCAAGACGGCTGCCACGCCAGAGTCTGCACGCAAGACGGCTGCCACGCCAGAGTCTGCACGCAAGACGGCTGCCACGCCAGAGTCTGCACGCAAGACGGCTGCCACGCCAGAGTCTGCACGCAAGACGGCTGCCACGCCAGAGTCTGCACGCAAGACGGCTGCCACGCCAGAGTCTGCACGCAAGACGGCTGCCACGCCAGAGTCTGCACGCAAGACGGCTGCCACGCCAGAGTCTGCACGCAAGACGGCTGCCACGCCAGAGTCTGCACGCAAGACGGCTGCCACGCCAGAGTCTGCACGCAAGACGGCTGCCACGCCAGAGT
Source organism: Labeo rohita (assembly GCF_022985175.1). NCBI lineage: Eukaryota > Metazoa > Chordata > Actinopteri > Cypriniformes > Cyprinidae > Labeo > Labeo rohita. Next base: position 426,844 of record NC_066877.1, on the reverse strand, counting down.
CTGCACGCAAGACGGCTGCCACGCCAGAGTCTGCACGCAAGACGGCTGCCACGCCAGAGTCTGCACGCAAGACGGCTGCCACGCCAGAGTCTGCACGCAAGACGGCTGCCACGCCAGAGTCTGCACGCAAGACGGCTGCCACGCCAGAGTCAGCGTCTTCTGAGTCTAGTCAAGTTACGGCTGCGTTTCTCGAGTCAAGTCAAGGTGCAGCTGCGTTTCCCGTGTCAAGTATAATTGCAGCTGCGTTCCCTGAATCAAGTCAAGCTGCGGCTGAATCTGAGTCCAGTCAAGCGGCTGAATCTGAGTCCAGTCAAGCGGCTGAATCTGAGTCCAGTCAAGCGGCTGAATCTGAGTCCAGTCAAGCGGCTGAATCTGAGTCAAGTCCAGCTGAATCTGAGTCTCGGCTGAATCTGAGTCAAGTCAAGCGGCTGAATCTGAGTCAAGTCAAGCGGCCAGTGCGTCTCCTGGGTCACGTCAAGCTCCTAGTGCGTCTCCTGAGGCACGTCAAGCTCCTAGTGCGTCTCCTGAGGCACGTCAAGTTTCAGCTGCATCTACAGAGTCAAGTCAAGTTTCAGCTATGTTTCCCGAGTCAAGTCAAGATACCACTGCATCTCCTGTGTCAAGAATCATTGCAGCTGCGTTCCCTGAATCAAGTCAAGTGGCAACTGCGTTTCCTAAGTCCAGTCAAGCGGCCGGGTCCAGTCAAGTGGCCGGGTCCAGTCAAGTTGCAGCTGCGTTTCCTGAATCAATTCAAGCTACGGCTGTAGCTCCAGAGTCCGGTCTAGCCCCAGAGTCCGGTCACGTCACGGCTGAGTCAAGTCACGTCACGGCTGAGTCAAGTTCCTGGTGCGTCTCCTGAGTCAAGTCCAGCCAAAGCTGTCGTTTCTGAAGCTAGTAAAGTCACAGCTGTTCCCCATGAGTCAAGCCAAGTTATAACGGGGGTTCTTGAGTCCAGTCACATTACTGCTTTGTTTCCTGAGTCAAGTCACATTGCAGCTGCACTTCCTGAGTCGAGTCAAGTTGCAGCCGCATTTCCTGAATCAAGCCCAATGATAGCTGCGTTCCCTGTGTCAAGTCGCAGCTATGGTCCCAGTGTCAAGTCAAGCTGCTGCTGTATCAAATAAAGTGACCGCTATTGTTCCAGAATCAAGTCAAGCTGCAGCTGTGTCGTCTAAGGCAAATCCCGCTGCAGCTGCGTCTTCTGAGGCAAGTCATGTTGCAGCTGGGTTTATGGAGTCAAGTCAAGTTACGGCGGCGCTTCCCAAGTCCAGTCAAGGAACAGCTACGCTCCCCGAAGCAAGTCAAGTTGCAACTGCGGTTCCTGTGTCAAGTCAAGCTGCTGCTGTCATTCCAGAGTCAAGTAAGATGCCGGCTGATGTAAGGGAGTCATGTCAAGTTGCAAATGCGTTTCCTGTGTCTAGTCAAGTTGCAGCTGTGGTCCCAGTACCAAGTCAAGCTGTTGCTGTCATTCCTGTATCAAATAAAGAGACAGCTGCTGTAACTGAGTCAAGTCACGTCACGTCACGGCCGAGTCAAGTCACGTCACGGCCGAGTCAAGTCACGTCACGGCTACATCTCCTGGGTCGAATCAAGTTCCCGGTGCGCCTATTGAGTCAAGACAAGTGACGACTGTGTTCCCCGAGTCCAGTCAAGTTGCAGCTACATCTGCTGAAGCAAGTCAAGCTGCAGCTGTGTTTCCCGAGTCAAGTCAGGTTGCAGCTGTGTTTCCTGAATTAAGTCAAGCGGCAGCCGCGTCTCCTGAGTCCAGTGAAGTCTCAGCTGTGTCTACTGAGTCAAGTCAAGTGACCGCTGCATTGCTGAAGCCAAGTCAAGTTTCAGTCGTGTTCCCTGAGTCAAGTCAAGTGGTAGCCGCGTCTCCTGAGTCAGGTCAAGTTGCAGCTGCACTCACGGAGTCAAGTCAAGACCCAGTGCGCACTCCAGAGCCCGAGCTGCCTCCAGTACACCCTCCAGAGGCAGAGCTCTTATCTAGGCTCAAGTTCGTTCCAGAGACCTTGTGTGCCAGAGAAGCCGCGCCAATGCCACCAGAGGTGTCCGCCCAGGCGGTAGAACCTCCTGGGGTGGCGGCGTTCATTTATAACCGATCTGCTTCTCCCCCTATTCAGTCTACCTCCTCTATCCCTGCTCTCCACAGGTCCCCATCTGTGATGCAGTTACCCGTTCTGCCCTGGAGGGCTCCAGCGCGCTCTCCAGTGCGCCCTCCAGAGCCTGCGCCTCTTCCGGTGCCTCCGGAGTCTGTGCGCCCTCCGGAGTCGGCTCCTCCTCCAGAGTCTACGCGCCCTCCAGAGTCGGCTCCTCCTCCAGAGTCTGCGCGCCCTCCTGAGTCGGCTCCTCCTCCAGCGCGTCCTCCAGCGCGCCCTGCTGAGCCCGCACGCCATCCTGCGCTCACCAGGACGGGTGGAACCCTAAGTTTCGCCAAGAAAATTTTTGGGGGGGGCTACCCCCTCGATCTGCCATGGCCGCCCGGACTATACCCTTGGCCATGGCTCCCTGACCTCCCTGACCCGCCATGGCCGCCCGGACTATACCCTTGGCCATGGCTCCCTGACCTCCCTGACCTGCCATGGCCGCCCGGACTATACCCTTGGCCTGGGCTCCCTGAACTCCCCGACCCGCCATGGCCACCTGGACTGTTTACTTGGCCATGGCTTCCTGTACGATCCGGGACCCACCCTGTAGTCGTAACCCCGCTCCCCTCTGTGTCTGCCCATATGTACCCTGTGTCTGCCCAGCACGGACCTCCAGGGCGCCCACCCTCCCACCCCAGTGTATGTGTTACGGCGCGAGTCGCGCCTTTGGGGGGGGTAATGTCAGACCTGTGTGTGCCATTTGGGCTGTTTGTGTGTTTTTTTTTTTTTTTTTTTTTCCTGGTTGTGTCCATTTATGGTCTTCCTGTTCCTGTCCTCGTTTGTTACGTCATTGTCGCCTGTGGTGTTCTGATTGGTTGTCTTGTGTATTTAAGTTTGGTTGTCCCCTAGGTGTCTCGTCGGTGATTACATTGTCATTCAGTCTTTGTTTTCGTGGTTGCTGTTCCCTACTGTTTTCCCTGCGTTGTTTTTGGTTTATGTTCACTTTGGCTTTTCAAATAAACTACACTTATTGGATCTCCGCTTTCCTCCTGCTTCATCCCTTGCACCCGACAACAACCATGACAGTGAGCAGCTAAATTAAAGTACTTAAGATTGCGTTGTTGTGCTCCGCCATCTCACGATATGAAAAATAGATAAAAACCTTGTGTGCGACCAATTTTTTTAATTTCCTGAAAACGTCCCAGCGCTTTCCCAGATCGCATCACAATTGATTGTATTAAACCAATTTATTGTTTATTATGTAAATCTATTATTTATTATGTAAACCAGGCTTTGTACTTAACGCACTTTCCGACAAAAAAAGAGGTCTTCTTCACTTGTAAAATCATCCTCTTCAAATCCATAACATACACTCTCTCATTACTGTAAGTCGTATGAAATTTCTCTGCTAAGATGGCAAATCAGCATCATCAACTTCATCTTTGCAGCAGACACTGACTCAGAAAACAGTTTAGCAATAAGTACATGAAATATGTTACAGCTATTTTTCCCTAGACATTCATTGTCATTCCTTTAGTCAGCAAGCTTTATTCGTCCGCTTGAGCATGGAATAGGCTATAAACGGCTCACTGGTTTAATATAGTAGAATTAATTTAATATAAACGTGTGATTACTAATGGCTCAAACGAGCGACTACAATAACACTTATAATAATAATAATAATAATAAATATAGCTGCAAGCAGCAATTGCGGGGCCAAGCACAACAGAGGCAGAATGAGAAGCTAAGCACGGCAAGGGGCAACAGACCGACCTCAACAATGAGTAATTAAAGCTATTTTAGGATGATATCAGTTTAAATGGCTGAAAAATCATACATACAACCAATAGTAATATAATTTAATGTCTTATCACTTTTAACCAATAGGTGGTGCTGTTTTCAAATTGATGTGATGCGTTCTGTGTGAGGTGACAATGACACACACAAATTTTGGTGTCATTATGCCAAAGCTTTGCAGAGATACACCCTCAGAATCATTTTGGCATCAAGCCTAAAATCCGTAGTAGCGCTGTATGAAAATGGTTTACTCTATCGACACGAAATCCATAACTTTGAGTCAGGACAGTCCGAGGATGATCTGACTCAATTTTGGTGAAAATCTGATCAGCGGTCTAGGAGGAGTATGAACAAGTAGGTTTTGTACATTAATCAAAATGGCGGAAAGGAAGTTCAGCCAAGTATGGTATAATTGGTATGTATGTTGTTGGCATGACCCAAGGAATATTTCGAGACCAGCTTTATTACATTAGGCTAATGCAATCAGAAGTTATTAGCATTTTTGGAAATTTCATTATTAATGTTTAAAGAATAGTGTATTACTTCTGACCAGCAGGTGGCGCTATTACCGAATTGACGTGGCGTGGTCAGGGTGTGGTGACAATAGCAAATATAAAATTTGGTGTCAATATGTCAAGGCTTTGCAGAGATACAGCCTCAGATGTAGTTTGGCATCTTTCCAGCAAATTCGTTGATGCGCTAAACGAAAATGGTTTTGTGTATCGACACAAAATTCATAACTTTTTGCCAGCATGGTCTGAAGATGATCTGAGTCAAATTTGGTGAAAATCAGACTAACGGTCTAGGAGGAGTTTGAAAAAGTAGGTTTTCAATATTAATCAAAATGGCAGACAGGATGTTTGGCCAATATTGGCATAATGGGTATCAATGTTCTCGGCTTGACCCAAGGAATCAGTTTTGACATCAGTTTCATTACAATAGGCTAATGTAAGCAGAAGTTATTAGCATTTTTGTAAATGTCTTTATAACTATTGACCACAAGGTAGCGCTGCCCCCAAACTTTTTGAGTACTGTCAGGGCATGGTGCCGAAGACACATACCGAGTTTTGTAACGATACGTCAATGCGTTTGTAAAATATAGCATTTTTGGACAAAATTCAATATGGCCGACACCCAAATTGGCTGACATGGGAAAATTGGATATGGTTCGACTCGGCATGATGCACAGAATCTAAAGAGACCAGTTTCATGAGTTTTGGCCTAACTATTCAGAAGTTATAAGCAAAAATACCCATTTTTCATATCTCCTGACCACTAGGTGGCACTGTGCTGAAACACTGTAGGTAGTCTCAGGTCATGCTTGTTATAACACACACCAAGTTTGGCCTCAATATGCCAAATCATTGCGGAGATATAGCCTTACAACCATTTTTGTGTGCTTTACATAGAAATCATTTGCATGTTATTCGAAAACGGTTTGACTAATCAACTTGAATTCCATAACTTTTTGCCAGGATGGTCTGAAGATGATCTGAGCCAATTTTGGTGAAAATCAGACAAACCATCTAGGACGAGTTCGAAAAAGTACGTTTTACGAACAAAAATTTATAGAAAAAAAACTAAACCTTACGATTTTTGAATTTTGGACTTCATTCGACTCGACTTGTACATTAATCAAAATGGTGGAAAGGAAGTTCGACCAATATTGTATAATTGGTATGTATGTTTTTGGCATGATCCAAGGGATGTTTTGGGACCAGTTTCATTACAATAGGCTAATGCAATCAGAAGTTATTAGCATTTTTGGAAATTTCATTATTAATGTTTAATGAATGGTGTATTACGTCTGACCAATAGGTGGCGCTGTTACCAAATTGAAGTGGTGTGGTCAGGGTAAGGTGACAATGGCACACACAAAGTTTGGTGTAAATATGTCAAAGCTTTGTGGAGATACAGCCTCAGATGCAGTTTGGCATCTTTCCAACAAATTCGTTGATGTGCTAAACTAAAACAGTTTTGTCTATTGACATGAAAGCCATAACTTTTTGTCAGCATGGTCAGAAGATGATCCGAGTCAAATTTGGTGAAAATTGGACCAACGGTCTAGGAGGAGTTTGAACAAGTATTTTTTCGATATTAATCAAAATGGCGGACAGGAAATTCACCCAATTATGGTATAATTGGTATCAGTGTTCTCGGCATGATCCAAGGAATATAACAAGGCCAGTTTTATTAGAGTAGGCCAATGTAAACTAAAGTTATTAGCATTTTTGGAAATTTCATTATTAATGTTTAATGAATGGTGTATTACTTCTGACCAGTAGGTGGCACTGTTACCAAATTGATGTGGCGTAGTCAGTGTGAGGTGACAAAGGCACATACAAAGTTTGGTGTAAATATGTCAAAGCTTTGTGGAGATTGGACCAACAATCTCCACTTTGGTGAAAATTGGACCAACGGTCTAGGAGGAGTTTGAACAAGTAGTTTTTCGATATTAATCAAAATGGCGGACAGGAAATTCACCCAATTATGGTATAATTGGTATCAGTGTTCTCAGCATGATCCAAGGAATATATCAAGACTAGTTTCATTAGAATAGGCCAATTAAAACAAAAGTTATAAGCAGATTTTTTGACCACAAGATGGCGCTACATCCAAACTTTTTGAGTAGTGTCAGGGCATGGTGCCGAAGACACATTCTGAGTTTCGTAAGGATATGTCAATGCTTTCATAAAATATAGCATTTTTGGACAAAATTCAATATGGTCAACACTCAAAATGGCTGACATGGGAAAATTGGATATGGTTGGACTCGGCATGATGCACCAAATCTGAAGAGACCAGTTTTGTGATTTTTGGCCAAACCATTCAGAAGTTATAAGCAAAAAAAACATTTTACATACATTTTACCACTAGGTGGCACTGTGCCAAAACACTGCAGGTAGCCTCAAGTCATGCTTGTTATGACACACACCAAGTTTGGTCTCAATACGCCAAACCGTTGCAGCGATATAACCTCACATACATTTTTGTGTGCTTTTCGTAGAATTCATTTGCGCGTTATTCGAAAATGGTTCGACTAATCAACTTGAATTCCATAACTTTTTGCCAACATGGTCTGAAGATGATCTGAGCCAATTTTGGTAAAAGTCAGACAAACTGTCTAGGATGAGTTCGAAAAAGTAGTTTTTACGAATAAAAATTAATAGAAAAAAAACTAAACCTTACAATTTCTGAATTTTGGACTTAATTTGAGTCGGCATGAGCCATGGATTCAGAGGAAAAAAGAATTTTGATTCTGTGCCTTACAGTTCAAAAGTTATTAGCATAAAATGATTGAAATTTTGGACAAGTGGTGGCGCTATTGAGTTTGAGTTAGAGACTCCAAACTTGCTGTGGTTAATGATGAGACTGTCCTCTATCAGTGTGCCAAATTTCACAACTTTCCCGCAAGTGGTTCTATGGGCTGCCGTAGACTTCCAGAGCGGAAGAAAAAATACGCTAACGGATACAATAGGTGCCATCGCACCTTCGGTGCTTGGCCCCTAATAATAATAAGGAAGGAATAACTGACAACGTGAACGCACTTTCCTTTTTGCATGAGCAATTTATGATATATTAATGCAGAACAGTTTTATTTGCAAACATGTCTGTATTTGTTCAATTTGCCTGCACAATCATTTAATCCCGAATTCCACAGACTCAAATTGAAAGGCATTTGTTTGTGGATTGTAAGATACATGCATAAAATTGATCCAGTACATGGATAATTGTGCGTCCAACTATTCATCGTTTTGAGTCTAATATCATACCATACAAAACTACTTTTTGTACCAGGCTGTAAACATATTTTTTTATGGTGTAAAGTTGGGCATTTTAACATGGGCAGTCTATGGGATTGACTCCCTTTTGCAGCCAGTCTCTAGCGGCCAGTCGATGAATTGCAGCTTTAGTCACTTCCGTGTTAGCTTCAAGAAGGAGACCAGGAAGTTGTCGCTTGGTCGTCAGACAAAAGCCGCTTTAAAGCAAGCCTCCAAGGCGTAGACATGTGCGCAGCGCCGCTTGACGTTAAGGCTGTAATTAATGTGATTGGTTGTCAAGGCACACATGATCCAAGTTAAACATTACGCTTTCTCCAATAGCAGAACCGCGGAGGTTGGTATCTCTCAAAATTTAGACCATCTCTGTTAAGACTCGAAACAACATGAAGACAGAACCGGAACTAGTAGAAGAACAAAGAAAATGAAAGTGTGTAATCCACTATAAATTATTTTTGCGATTTCAGAAGGCAGTATATATTGTGGCAGTATTTAAAAAGTATTATGTGAGAAAGGGAAATAAAACCTGTGAAAAATAAAGCACGGGATGTTTCTGGAAGAACAGATGAGAAACGACTGATCAATATCACGCAGTTATTACAACATGTATGTAATAGCAAGCATACTAACAACAATTCTTTTGTTTCATCTAGGTAAGTATACATCCTATAACATTTACGTTTGCTCTTCTGCTTAAATGTTGTTGATTAGTGTTGTTAGATGTTGTTAAATTTTCGTTGTTTTATTAATGGGCTGTATATATATATATATGTATAGTTTTTTACAGCCTACCGAAGTTAATGACAGTCTTATTTAAATTGTATCTGTTCTGACATAAAAAATCTTGCAAAGGAAATTTGCTTTACATAGTATCACATGGTAAAAGAAAAGTCATAGAGATGTTTTAGCACAGCTGGCAGTGTTATTTTGTAAGAACAAGAGGATACAGTTTTTTCTTGTGCTTTTTTTTCTTCTTATGATTTTGGGGAAAAATATTCACGGCTAAGTTAATAGTAGTCTTTGTGAGGTTTACTACCAAAGGTGAAAAACATTTGGATGTCAGTAGAATGCTTTAAGAAATACATTTTAAATGTTACTGTGTTTCATATATTTATTTAAATGTTTTCATTTTTACCTTTTAAGCACTGTGCAGCATGGACTTACCAGCCCCTGTACATCTGGTCCTGTCTTCCCAATATTTTTTCCACTTATTGTCCTGGAAAATGGGGCCAGGCTGTCCTGATGGTGTCCACTATACAGTCAGAGTGCAAACACTCAGGTATTTGATGCTTTTCAGGCATGGCAAAATAGAACACTGAATAGAGAAATAAAACAGAACAATAAATAAAACATAAAGAATAAAACAGAAACAGTTGTGACTGTAAATCCTACACATTCTGGTTAATGTAACTGGTAATTTCTGTAGCGCTGTTCACATGGGGCATGAATATTCATTAATATTACGAATGCATAATTTTATTTCTCTTCAACCAACCATGAAAAGCATTGGCAAATAAGACGTCTTGGGTCACATGTCTGGAGCCATTAAAGATACTCATATCTGAGCATTTGGCAGTGCTATCCCAGTGAAAACAGCACTGAAGACTCGATTTTATAATTCCTGACAAGAGCTGGTTTTGTATTCACAACAATTATTATGTTATCTAGTGCTGCTTACCAGAATCATGAACAGCTGTGATCTTGAAATACCAGCATGATGTCATTGTTTATAGGTATTAGTACATTTACAGCAGGTATAAAATGTACATTTTTGTATGTTTTGATTGATGCTGAAATGTACAATTTGGACATTCTAAAACATCTAAGACATTAACATAATTAGAAATTTACAGCCAAAAAGTTAAAATATTTTCTAATCTTTTATAACAAAGATATCTGTATAGATGCACTTTTATCATTTTAAGCCTACCCCCAAACTTAAACATAGCTGCTTTATAGAGAATGTGAAAGGAACATATAAAACAGAAAACAGCAGAAGTCACACAGAATAGAACAAAATCGTATCATTTCATATTAAAGGGTAAACTGCGCTTATTAAATGCAGAAAACATATGAAAACAATGCCATTATACAACAACTGAATACAATATAAACAAATAAATAATGGAATAATTTCAGTATTCATAAGGATTCTTTTGTACATCTATAAAGTTGCTGTTACGTAATTAATTTACAGTTTAGATGCTGTCAGTACATCAATATTACGTTAATGTGTTGTCACTATTATATGTTACAGTGTCTATGAAAACGTAAGTAAATATGTGGTAGCTCCACGCTTACACTTACATATGAAAACTCATCAGATCATGTTGGAAATACAGGTTCAATTCAACTGTAAATTCATGCAAAGTGGTAAAACTTTAAATTTAAGCATTTGGCTTAAATTTGGCTCTGTCATGCTTAGATGGATGCTTATTCTAATTCTAATTCTATTCTATGTTGACAGTAGGAGTGAGGTGGTGGTGAAGGAGTGTGAAAAGGTGACATTTCCTCTGGAGTGTAATCTCACAGAAGCCTTTTCTAATGTGGAGGAAACCTATTTCGTCAGTGTGTCTGCTGCTCTGGAAAACCGCACCTCACCACGTTCATTCTGCAGTGCTTTCAAACCCATTTATAACAGTAAGAGAGAGACCGTTTCATGTGATTTTTATTTGGATTATTTTTATTTATAGGCCTACGTGAACTACAAAACATGCTCCATGGTTATAGCTTGTAGCAGCTGTGTCGACAGTGCTGTCTTGGATTAATGTAAAAGCTTCTGTAATAGGCTAATACTTGCTGAAGAGTAAATTATACAGCTCTTATATATCAAGTCAAGTCAATGCACCTTTATCTATGTGGTACTTTATACAATACAGATTGTTTTAAAGCAGTTTTACAGTCAGTGATAAACAGGAAAATAGTGATTCGAAGATGCAAACAGTAAAAGCAGCTCTAAAAAGACAATAGTAAACAGTATTTATTCACTTGAAATCAGTTTATTGTTAAGATTTGAATTATTGAAATGTGTTATGAAGTGGGCTATGTGTGTGCTAGGTTAATAAGGTGGGTCTTTAATTTAGATTTAAACTAACAGAGTGTGTCTGCCTCCCGAACAGCGATAGTATCTGTCAGATAGGAGTTTGGGTGCTAAATAGGAAAAGGATTTGTAGTTAACTAATTCTCTAGGGTCAGGCATTTTTTGATGAGAGGCCATCTTGAAAGTCATCATATCCTAATGATAACGATGAAAAAATAATATTAAGAAGAAGATTTACGACTTCTGGAAGCACCTCTTTCAGTAGTTTATTCAGTATAGATTAGGGCTCGATACCATAATTTTGGCTTCAGTACATTACCAGAATGTGATACCTCGGTATCTAAATCGATACCATACCTAGGTAACAAATAAGCCTCAGAAGATAAGGGAATTGAAAACAATTTAGTAAGTAATGTTAACATACTAAACGTGTATTAGTTCATTTATCATTTATAACTAATTATTGACCTAGGTTAATAAGTGCTGTAATACTGTTAGGTCAACTTACCTAATTAATTTGAACTGTAAACATAAAAAAGTCTGTTTTACTGTAAAGTGTTATTCTAACAGTCGAAGTATCCAAAGTATGTTTTAGATTTCAAACTCAGATAGCCAAAGAAAAAGCATTAAATATAAATCTGTCTCATGCTCTCTCCGCTGCATCATATTAGCGATCAGCGGCGCTAGTAATTTTGAGTGCGTTGATGGAGTATCATCTATTTGATGATCCATCGGGTAGTTCTGTTTTCAGGTCTACCCGTTTCGCAGCAATTTGGGAACAGCAAGCTACAGGTGAACTTCGGAACAGCAGTATATAAAATACAGAATTGATCAAAATGATAGTATCGAACCATTTGAAATAAAATATATACTGGTATTTTTCCAGTACCAGTATCCCGCACATCCCTAGTATAGGTCAGGAGTCCTCAAATAGCAGACTGCGATCCAGTTCCGATACCATATTGCTTCCAATCGGACCATGAGACATAATGACTACAGTTAACAGTAGCACCATTTTTTTTACCGTTTCTACAGTTTAAAGTGAAACATTTAAACAACGTAGCTGTACACACCACAAGCGCCCAGTGTCGTCTATGGTGGTGATCTTTCTGTAGCCCCTAATATCTGTATGCAGAACCAAGTGGGCTTCATTCAAGGCCTTTCCACTCCTTGCATGGTGGTTCTCTTCCTTGCTAAAGACTAAAAGCAGTACAAGAGCTGCAGTAGATGTTATTTTAACAATTATAGCAAAATCATGGTGAGCAAATAGATCGATACTTCCACTAAAACCACTTCCATGTGTTGGCAGCAGCCATATCACCCTGTTGCCCAAGAACTGGCACAGAAGCCCCCCCAAAGTGGCATGTTTGTTAGTGATAATGTTAGTATTTTAAAATGTAATTCTTATTCCAGTTCCCGGGGTTGTTATTTATTATATTTCTATGAATTGGATGCTTTGCTCATAGTGTTTCTACTATTACATGTCTTCACTTAAAATTTGGACAGTTAAATATGTAAATATTCATATGCCTGTATATAAGTCTTAGAATAATTTACCTTTCAGATTAATCTGTTTTACTGGGATTTTGCGTTGTCTGTCATCATTTAAGCAATTATTTAATGAAATTGCCATTATAACATTTTAAATAGAATAGTTTTTGTAGTAATTTACATAACAGAGACGTGAAAAAAAAAAAAAAAAAAAAAAAAAAATATTAATAAGAATTATATCGAAAGTCATTTTTTGATATTTAGGGCCCGAAGCCCTAAAAGGGCGAAGGCCCTATTGTTTTTCTAAGGATCATTATTATTATTATTATTATTGTTATTATTATTATTATTATTATTATTATTATTAATTTTTTTTTTCTTTTAAGGTTTTGGGGGGTTTTGGGGCCCTTAACATACATGAAAACTCTTGAAACTTTGCACACATGTTAGAATCTTAGCTTAAAAACGGTGACATTTGAGGGGCTCTGTAGCGCACACCGTTTGACCTACAGTTACCAAAATTCATACACATAGACGTCATGAGGCTGAACAGCTTTTGTGCTTACAATCCGTGCTTCGCCCAACAGGAAGTCAGATATTCAAGGTTTTCTGAAAAGCGCATGCTCTGGAATTTGCGATACTCCTACTAGTTGTTTTTTTTCGGATTGCCACCAAACTCAGTCAACATCATCTCAGGACACTGGGGATGCAAATTTGCCAGGGGATTTTTGATATCTCGAACGGTTTTCCCGTGGCGGGGCAACAAAATTATGGCGAGAAATGAGAAACAGGAAATGGCTAATAGCTACTGCGCACATTGTCTGATTCTGATGAAACTTCAGGAGTTTCTTCGTTGTATGATGCCGATGACATCAATGTGACTACTAAGAGTCAAAGTTATAGCGCCACCAACTGGCAGCAGGAAGTGTGTCGTTTTCAAAATGCTTTTAAATCAGCCTCTTAATTTTACTTGATTTGCTTCAAACTTCATTAGAATAATGTAAAAACACGGCTGATGACAATCTGTAAAGGGATTGTTGAAACATTAAATGCTGTTGCCATGGCAACGTGTCAAACTTTAACATTTGCTTCCTGTGTTTTTGGGGCACTTAAAAAGCTTAGATTTTCATTAAATTCAACACACACATCAGTATTAATGATATTAATGACGTGGAGGAGGCACTCTATAGCGCCACCTTTTGTCAAAAGTTGGGGGGTTAGTTTTAGCTACAGTCACCAAACGCGGTATGTATATTGGTCTCATCAAACCAGACAACCTTCTAATTTACACCCATTAGCTGCGACCAACAGGAAGTCTGCTATTTTGATTTGAATGTGGATTTTTGGAAAAATCAGGCTATAAATAAATTCATACTCCTCCAAGCAGGAATAAGCAGTTCACACCAAACTTTGTCAACATGATGCCAACATACTGAAGATGTTAAATTGCGAGCGTATTTGAGATATCTTGAACGGTTGATTTAGGGTGATTTATTAAAGTAGCAGTAAAAAACATAACCGTAATTTTAAAATGCAGCATCCAAACACTTCACAACTTTACATACATAGAGCTAGTCATTCTGAGAAATGAATGCTTCCATCGATATAAAATGGTCTACTAAAAATAGAAAATTAAAAAAAACTATTAAACATCTGATCTCACTCTAACTCTCTCACTCTAACTCTGTGTAGGGGGATGGGATTAAGTGTATGTATGTGTGTGTGTAAGTGTGACTGGGGGTAGTTGAGTGGTTGTGTGTGTGTGTGTGTATGTGAGAGAGAGAGAGAGAGAGAGAGAGAGAAAGAGACAGACACAGTGCATTTAAAGTGCATTATCCTAACTGTTCACAACATTTTACATATGAAAAACAAATCATTCCTAGGAAATATGTTTATCATGTTTTCAGAGACTGCAAAAACATTTAAAATATTACACTTGTAGACTGGCAGATGAAGACTGTAATACCAAGGATGAACACAATATGGCCTCATAAGATAAGGAATCTTTTTAACTCTGATCCTATCTCAGTCTCATTGTATCAGAATGACTTAATTTTAAAATGACTTATTTTAACCCTTTCATTGCTGTAACCCTTCAATCCAAACTGGTACAGGGATACTGTTAATGCATGTGCCTGCTGGGCACCGTTTTTTCTGATGCCACCAGGGTGCCGGTTGCGCTGGCAGCGAGGGCCCGTCATTGCTGCTTGCAGCTATATTTTACATTTTGTACTGTAACTAAATTAGCTAATGTTTCTATTTACTTTCTAGAAAAACACACTAGCTGATACATCATCCTGGACATGCTAAACTTTTTATCTAAATATGTGACAATTTAAAAGTAAATCAACATTATTTTTAAGGGGTGCAGAGAAGCCTACACTAAACATGTGGAAAGCAGTGCAAGTGACAACGAACGGAGAAATAGCCATGACTCGCTGTGATTGTTGTTGATTCCAACTTAACACAGTTTGATTGACTAAAGATAGACCAAGAAGAACACACTGATGGTAAAGCATCAAAAATGAAAAGTTAACTGACTAACGAAATGCTAATGCCTTGCTCTAGTGGTTTAGAGTAAACGGCAATGTCAGATTAATTTGTAGCCGTCTTTTGTCTTATGTTGTTTTTCTTTTTTTCTCTTAAAGCCACCTTGGAGCCGCCGCTGCTGACAGTAACTGTATGCAATCAGTCGCTCTGTGTTAGTCTCAGGGCACCTACTGAGAAACTCCACAGTGTCTACAAATCATTCAGGTTTCGCTATAGATTGACGGTCAGCAGTGAAGATGGATCAGAGGTGAGACAACTTAATGGTCATGGTTGAATTTGGGTTAATCGAGTAGATTGTATGGTCCATTTAAAAAAAAAAAAAAAAAAAAAAAAAAAGAGATGAACTGTGTACTTTTAAGGAATAGATCAACCAAAGTTTACTCACCCTCAGGCCATCCAAAGCCGCTTTTTTTCACCATTGGGCCAAATGGTTTTAAGAACGGTAAGGAACAGTTCAAGTTATACTTGAGCTTGTTTTGGTACAGCACTATTACAAAAGTTCAGTTCAAACATGTGTTGCCTGGCCTGGACTGTGCTTTCCACCATTTTTTTTAAATGTAAATAAAGCCCATCATTACTTCCTTGACTAGAAGCCTGCTTCATGAATCTATAACTGCAGTTCACAAAATCAAATCAAAATACCTTTTATCTATTGTAACTAATGCAGTTTGGCAGAGGATATATATATTTTTTTAACTGTACAGTAATCTACACTATATTGTGTGTTCATCTACTGCAAGATCTCTTTACAGTAGTGTAATGAAAGTAAACTTTTCTTGAAGCTTATTGCTGAATTTCACTGTATCTTAACACCACTATTTATGTTGTGCACTGTAATTAAGTTGGCTTGAGAAAGCCAACTTACTGAAATGCTATTTAGACTTTAACTCTACAAACTCAGCCCAGATCTCCAGACTTCAGACTGATCTGACCGAGTGTGCTATATCTTTTCTAACTGATCAGACTTATGATTTTTCTAAAAAAGATGATTAAAACTAGGAAAAATCCCAAAGACTTACATTGACCGAATGTTCAAATGAGCCAAGACTATTCAAATTCCAACTGTCAAAACTCCCAGAATCCCTTGAGGCTCAATCAAACTTCCCTTCTATGTACTAATTCTAATCCATTTAAACTAATTAAAACTCATCTATCTATCTATTTATCTATCTATCATTAGCAACCAGAATCATGGTAGAAACATGCTAGCAACTTACTTATATTAAAAACATGCTAGCAACTTGCTAATCATGCTGGAAACATGCTAGCAACTTGCTAATCATGATAGAAACATGCTAGGAACATGCTAACAACTTGCTAATCGTGCTGCAAACATGCTAGCTACTTACTAATCATGTTAGACACATGCTAGCTACTTACTAATCATGTTAGACACATGCTAGCAACATGCTAACAACTAGTTATGCTAGAGAATGTATTGCCTTTAAAACATTCAAACTTTAACCTTTTAAAACTACTTTAAACCTCAAACTATTTCAGACTGAAAACCATCAAACTTAAAACTTTTTTTCTTAACTTCTTAAACTCTTTAAACTTTTGAAACTTTTTTTTAAAGCTTTTTTTAAAGCTTTTTCAAACTTTCTGGTCCGTCTTTCTTAAGCCAGCTTAAAGTTTGTCTCGACAAACTTTTTTATCTAGTTAGACAGTGACTTGAAAGTGATTGCACTGTAACAGATTTTTGAACTAATCTCACTAGTAATCTCTAGGCAGTGAAGTTTAATTCAGGAAATTTTTTTACTTTAAATACCTGGAAGTTTGAGGTTTGTACAAGTTGTGAGTAATTTTGGAACTGTGTTTATAGTTCTGAAAAATGGTTAATTGTTTCATGAATTTTTTGTTAGCAATTGAGAAAAATTATAATGTTGGTTTTACAATTGCAAATTTTGTGTTTGCTGCTCTTTGTGTTCACTTATAGTTTGATGTGGACATCAAAGAGTTAAAAAAAAAAGTGTGCCCCTTGAGGACCTGGCCCCTGGCCGAAGGTACTGTGTGAATGTCAGTATCATTGATCGCAGCCCACCCAGTAGATGGGTATGTGCCTCCACCCCTAAAAGAGCAATTGTCTCAGGTACTGTATTTTCTCCAAAATGTAATAGAATCCAACAGTATTTTTTGTCATACTACAGCTAAAAAAAAATGTAATGGCTCAATTTTTTTGTAAATTCGCCCGAAAGTATGCTAAAATCCAGTGTTGTTTATTTGTTTTAGATGCCATTATCTCTGTTATCCTGTGTCTGCTGATGTTGCTGTTAGTAATGTGCACACCAAGATTTGTTTCTCGCTGTTTCTGTCTAAAACCAAATCTTCCTCTAGTTCTGGTAAGTCCAGTCTTTTGTAACTCAAAAGGTCATGGAAGATATTTTTGATTTTTATAAATGATGCAAGAGAGTAAAATAGCAAATAGTAAAATAAGCTTTAGCGTCACAAAAACAGTAACCATCTAAAATCACTGTTCTCAGAGATGTTGTAAAGGAATAGTACACCTAAGAATGCTGAAAATTCACTCACCCTCAGGCCATTCAAAATGTTAGATGAGTTTGCTTCTTTATCGGAACATATTTGGAGAAATTTAGCATTTAGCACTTGCTCACCAGTGGATCCTCTGCATCAGGGCTGTTCAAACCTGTTTCTGGAGGGCCACTGTCCAGAAGTGTCTAGCTCTAGTGCTAATTAAAAACACCTGAATCAGCTAATCACATTCCTTAGACTTACTAGAAACTTCCAGGCAGTTGTGTTGGAGCCTTCCAGGAACAGAATTGGACACCTATGCTATACAGTGAATGGGTGCAGTCAGAGTTCAAATACCTGATAAATACATCCCCATAATCACGGTTATTTGACACGACTCCAGCCGATTAATTAACACCTTTTGAAAGCTGTGTGTTTGTAAGAAAATACTCATTAAGGCATTTTAACTTCCATAATACATCATAACTCCAGTGATATTTCTTTATATCAGTGTTTCTCAATCCTGGCTGCCCCAACACTGCACATTTTGTGTGTTTCCTTAATCAAACACACCTGATTTGACTCATGTGCTCATTAGAGGAAACTCCAGGACCTGAAATAGGTGTGTCAGATAAGGGAGTCTTACAAAATGTGCAGTTTTGGGGCGCCCAGGACCAGGGTTGAGAAATACTGCCTTATAGAGAATGGGAACGTGGCGTCACCAATGTGTAGCATTCTGGGACTTTCGGACACGGGCACTGCAGTACAGACTTGGTAATAGTGTAGGTAGATTTTAAAATTTATATTGTACATTTAAAAACATATTAGATTAACGAACGCTTGCTGTCATATGAACTGGCATATCTGTTGTCATGACCGGAGTAGAAAACTGTTCTAAAATGAAGCGCAATCTTATGCTTTTTAGCTTGAAACAAGGCAATGGTGAAAGCAGCTCAATGAAAATAAACAACTTGACCGAAATCTGGCTTTGGTGAAATTATGTCAGATTCAAAATTTCCAATACACTTCAATTTTTAAGTGCTCACGCTATAAATAACACGTATGGAAATGTAATTTAATTTAAAATATGGCTCGTTGCGATCACTCTCCTTGTTGATAAAGCAACTCATCTGATTTACTGTTCAGCAGCTCTTTGTTAGAAATCATGTATTTGTTCAATTCAAGTCAAGTAAAACTTATTTGGTGTAGTGCTTTCACAATATAATGCACTTTATACCTTAATGAAATTGGGGTGATATGATGATATGATCAAATACATCAGCTTTTCTCAATTGCAGACCTCACGTACCGTCTCTCTGTATATATTGCATGCCTCTCTTATTTAACCTGATTCAGATAACCAGCTAGTTCAAAGAGAGCTCCATGACTGAACTGCGTTCCGATTGACATGGTCCCTACACAATGTTCATTGCTCCCTGCTCCCTTCTCCCTGAGCAGGGGAAATCAGTTGAATTTTACTTTACTTAGAAATATTCATTAATGGATATGCGTTACACCACCGCCTGCATCGTCTTCACGCACAGACGAATCTTACTAGAGAAGTGTGACATAATATACCTCTGTAAATAAATGCAATTTAAATTCAGGTCTCGCACACTTCAGTGCTTGATGAATGGAACATATACGCTGTCTCAGAATCAGGGCGGAATATTTCAACTTTGCAGGGCACTTATTTTTGAATAGAACAGACATCTGAGATACACCCAAAAAGTGCAGAGCAGTGGCTCACTTACATGATCAACTGTCTGAGATCAATCTATAGTGTGTTTATTTTTTCTAGCAGATATATCAGTGCCACCTAGTTATTAAAAACTGCAAAAGAGAAATCAATTCAGTCCTGTGTGTGGTACAATAGATAATTTCTGTGAGTGTAAATGTGTCGTATACCGAACGCTCGAATGAACACAATGGATTCAAATATTAGTACATTTATTCTGAGCAAGTGCAAGCGTTTCTTAAAAATATTAACACATATACAGTCATTTTTTTTTCTGGTGATTTGTATTTGTTGTCATTGTACGCTATTTAGCGTGTCCTAAAACATGGCGGCGACTACCCAGAATGCAATGCGCAGTGACATAGATTCCCATTCTCTATATAATGCTTTCCCCAGTTATTGTCTCCTCACATCAAAATCCACCCATATATTTCCTGTGAACTTTTGAACTGTTTTAGACATTTCTTATTCTATGATTTTTTTCACTGGAGAAAGCAATGTTAGCGATAGAGTACTCGTATTTTAGCTGGAAGCCATAGTTTGACTTAAAAGCGTCTTGATGCATTTGTTTATTACAAACACGCAGCCTTTCACTTCATTAGATGTTAATTAATGGACTGAGTGGTGTGGATTACTTGTGGATTGTTGTGATGTTTTTATCAGCACCCACTCACTGCAGAGAATTCATTGGTGTGCAAGTCATGGAATGCTAGATTTTTCAAATCTGTTCAGATGAAGAAACAAACTCATCTTGGGTAGCCTGAGGGTGAGTAGAGCTTCAGCATTTATTTTTGGGTGAACTATTTTTTATTGCATAAAACGTATACAAATCCTATTAGGTATCATATTAGGCATAATCTTTGTTTTTTTGTGGATTTTTTTTTTACAGTGCACAAAACATCACTGTTCTGCTATTTATCACCTCAATTACTAATTTTTTTACATAATCATGATGTTACTAATGTCTGTTCTTTTCCAGAGCTCATTTGAGAGTAAGAATAAAGTTCTTACTGCTGTTGCTGAACCCATTAACAAGCTCTGTGAGGAGAGAGACTCCATCCAGAAGATGAAGAGAAACGGAGAGGAAGAAGACATGGAAGGGGAGACAGAGGAGGATTTGAAATACAGGAGACTAGTGTCACACTATCTGGACACACAGGGCTCCCCACTCTCAGTTTTTCCAACGTCATCTAGCTCTGTTTTGCTTATTAATCAAACTCCAGATACAAGCCTTACATCTTCTACAGATACTCAGAGTTGTAGTCTGATTGTGTTTGAGGGCAGCCATATTCATACTGAACCAACACCCTCTCCTAGGCTCCCTCAAGAAACAAGTCCACTCCAGAATTCAAGTTCCATTTTCACCGGACACATGGAGAATGAAGATGGAGAGAGCAGTACAGATGTAAACCTGTTTTCTGTGATGCTAGGAGGAGTTTCGGCAGAACAGCACAAACCTGAACCTGATAAAACCCGCAATACTGACGATGAGCAGGAATCTTCTGCTACATTGACCTGGATTTCTGATTCACAGTCCCAAAACTCTGAGTCTACTCAGATGAACATTTTAGAAGAAGATTATGATGATGATTCAGGGTACTTAGGTCGAAATTAGATTCCTGAGGTCTTTTACAGCACTTGAGAGTAGATATGAGAATATGAAAGCACACGTAAGCATTCTCAAATTCTGATAATATATAAATATATACTGTATTTGTATATTTTATAGATGTTTTTTTTTTTTTTTTTTTTTTTTTTTTTTTTGTATTTGTTTTTTTTTTATTATTGTTATTATCTTTGAATATGCATTTCAGTCTGATGGAGATCATGGCATACCAACATTATTCATATGTATTGTTCATATTTGCCTGGATGCGGAACAAGTGTTTACTAGACATGTTGGCCTGGCTCCAAGTTTTTTTAGAGGAAACACTGGTGTGTTTTCTTTGCTCTTTAAGTATTTTCAAAATAATAAAGATGTGAAAAAAAATGTAGTGATTAAATATTATTTTTCAATAACAAAACATCCAAGTTGTAATCTCAATCTTCACAATGTGAATGCACTGACTTTGTAAAACCAACTGTCCTCCTTATTTCCAATCTTTTTTATAGGCATTTTGTCAGGACAGTATGAATTACATTAAACTGATCAACAAACAACAAAATGTCATTACCATGTCTGACCCCAAACCTTAACCATCACTAAAGGGGGTAAAATATTAATTAATTAATTAATAAAAAATAAAAAAAAAAAACATGGACAAATAATGCTCTCTCATACTTAACATTCTGTGATGTCTTAAAAGAGACATTTCTTAAGTATTTTCAGAGTCTGTGTCAGAGGTACAAAGCAAGCCTTTAATGAAATTCAAGAAAGGAACCCAGGTTCTTCTGAAGGATTTAAGGGAACCTTTAAGCATAAACTGTATAAGGATGTAAAAAGAATATATCTTGTCAAATACATTGGACCAAAAAGTGACTAATCGAGGGCATCAAAACATGTGTATATGATCTGCTGGAGCCTGTCTACAACGGTTGCAAGCATTGTTTTTGTCTGGAAAACATCTAAATTTTAGATAATTGTGTGTAGCATTGTATTAAAGCATACCTGGCACAGATTTATGACGAGTGCACCTGATATAAGATGTATGACCACTTGTCATCTGAAATAGAAATAGAAAGGTCTTTGTAAGATCAGGTATCAGTGTATTAAGTTATAAATGACTGAGATAAAATGTTTATCATTGGGTTTAAGATAAAAAAACTGTCCAATGTGCATTCTGTGGGATGATTTGGGAAGTGAGGAAACACAAAATGCACAAAATGTCTCGTCTGAAAAAAACAAAATAGGTGATTATTGGGTTGGTTAAACCTGGCATATAGGGAAAAAAAGGATGAAAACACTCCCCTCTTCATATAGATCATTAACTGAGTATACCATTTACATGCCCATATACAGTACACAGAGTCTGAGCAAGATGGTGAGAAAGCATGGTTTTTCAAAACAGGCATATGTATAGAAGCTCTGTGTAATCCAAAAAAATGTCTAAACTAAATCCAAATTGTAAGTGAATTTGAGACAACTGGATTGAAAGTAATTTTGCTGATTACTAACGGAAGCTGAGAAGTGATAACAGACCGTAAATCATATTTAGATGAAGAAGTTTCGGCCTGGAGCCAGAAATCTTTGGGTAAGTGGGGGTTATTCCAGTATAAAATCTTACTAATATTACATGCCCAGAAATAATGCTGAAAATTTGGAAAAGATAGACCACCTTTAGACTTCAGAAGCTAAAGAATAGATTTCTTGAGTCTTGGTGGTTTAAAGGAATGGCCGTATTGTGCTGTCTAAATTTTTAAAGAAAGATCTAGTGATGAAGATTGGAATGACATTCAGTGGGCTGAAAGAAGTTTAGGTAGAGTGACCATTTTTATAAGACTAACTTAAGCAAGCTAGGGAAAAGGGGAGTGTGGACTACCTTGTCATATCCTCCTTGATTCGATCGACAAGAGGTAAAATATTATAGCTAAATAGTTGACCATATAAATTAGTAAAGAATATCCCTAAACATTTGAAACCTACCATGAATAATTTAAAGGGAAATTGGGAGAATGAAAGTTCTCTAGCTGCGGGGTTTACAGGATATAGTTCACTTTTTTGTAGATTAATTTCATAACCTGACAGATGGCCAAACTTGTCCAAGACTTTAAGAAGAGAAGGAATAGAATAAGAAGGATTGGAGACAAATAGTATTAAATCATCAGAATAAAGAGAGAGTTTGTGGGTTAACCCAGAGCGGGGATACCTTCAGAGTGCTCCAGAGTGCGGAGGTTCTATTGCTAAATTGAAGAGAAGAGGAGAAAGGGAACAGCCTTGTTGTGTCCCCCGATGTAAAGGAAAGAAAGAAGACTTCATGCCATTCATATGTACCAAGGCAACAGGTGAGGAATTAAAGGAGCCGTATCAAGGACATAAAATTAGACCCCAGGCTGAATTTTTTTAAAACACAAAACAAATAGTCCAACTCTCAACTCTGTCAAAGGCTTTCTCATCCATCTAAGGATATAATGACTTCCAAAGATGCTGAGAAAGGGGAGTACAAAATATTAAGAAGAAAGTCTCCCTGGACAAAAAACAGTTTGGTCATGAGAAATTATAGACGGCAAGACATTCTGAAGGCGAAGGCTCTGAATTTTTGATAAAATTTTTAAAAGTCAACATCTAACAGGGAAATTGGTCGATAACTTCCACATAACATAGGGTCCTTATCTTTTTTTTAGGAATGAGGAAAATGGAGGCTTCATTAAGAGTTGGTGGAAGACGGCCTACTTTGAAGGAGTCATTATACAATGCTGCTAATAGGGGTTAGAGAAGAACTAAATACTCTGTAGAACTCTAAGCTGTCTGTTCTCATAGTAAGCTAATGTTAATGTTAGACAGCCAAAGCACTTGGCAATTATGATTTTTAAAAACCTGTTTAACATTCTCTCAACTGAGGAAGCAGGTTCCTTTACGCAGGTTCCCCGTGAAGTGTAAGAAGCAAGAGGTTATTGTTTCAGTGGAAGAAAGTCTATACTACACTGAACAAACTGCTTTTTTTTCTTTTTCTTTTTTTTGTTGTCATGTTATTGAATAAATTGACAGCTAATTTAAACATGTTTGCCATTAAACATTCCTTTAGGAAAACATTTTCCCTGGAAGTTTGAGTTGGTATAGTTTCCAAGAGTGTGATTATAAAAGCATACTACCGAGTAGATGAGATGTGCTGTACTGCGTGATGATGTTTAATGGCCCCAACGACCTCCAGAGTCTCATTTACACTTTTAAAAATAAAGGTGCTTCACGATGACATAAAGGAACCTTTTTTGTCTAAATGTTTCCATAAAGAACCTTTAACATCTAAAGAAACTTTCTGTTTCATAAAAGGTTCTTTGTGGCGAAAGAAGGTTCTTCAGATTATAAAAAGAGATGGTTCTTTAAAGAACCTTTGACTGAATGGTTCTTCTATGACTTTTAAAGCAACTTTATTTTAAAGAGTGTACCCACTTGTTAGCAACCACCTTTTGCAAGGCAACTAAAAGCACAAGTGAGTACTGGTGAGCTAAATCTAAAACATAGCAGCGTGTTAAGGCTGTTTTTTGTAGCTTTGCTGACAGGAAATATTATTACTATTTTCAACTAGTTGCTGTATTTCAGCCAGAAGCCATGCTTTGACTTAAAAATGTCTTGATGCATTTGTTTATTACAAACAAACAGGTTTTTACTTTATTAGATTTTCACTCCATTAAAGTTGCTTAATGGTGTTGAGATTCATTTGCCTGTGTCTGCTAAAAAATCTACTGACAAAAATTCTCTCTATGAAAAAGTTCCTATTTGCACTCGAAATTTGTGACCTGTACGAACTAAATTCCAAACTTCTACAACAATGCTTCTGTATCTGTCTTTTGATATAATTATGCACTTATAGAGCATTTCGTCAGATGTAAACATACTGGTCCCGATACACTTCCTGTTTCTTTTTTTTTTTTTACTTTACATAAACATCACAAAAAAAATACAACCAACATAACATTTGACTGGATGAAAATGTTACATTAGCACCTTTAATATGTATTTGTATATGTGAAATAAAAAAAATAAAATAAAAAAAAACAGGAAGTGCTTCTGGACCAGTATTGTTTACATCTAGCAAAATGGTCTATATGAGTTAAAAGACATTTGAAGGCATTACAAAAAAACAAAAAACAAAAAATGCTTGGCGTAATACTGTTGATGTAAATTATGTAAATATTCACTTCGCTTTTAAGAAAACAGAAAAACATATTGTGCTAACTGAAAACTTTTTAAGTTTATAGTTATGCAGCTTTTCAGATATGAAATTGAGTATGGCAGACTTGCAAAATAAGCTACTTCACATCTATAGGAGTAAGGCTGAATGAGCTTTTTGTAAGGTGAAGGAAAAGATGGAGAATGCCTTCTACATTTTTCGATAAAAATCAGACTACTTTAAACAGACTATTAATCACGTAAAAAGTAAAAGATCTCTGATTATTGCTTCACTATTTACAACAGGCTATATATATATACATATAGAGGGTATGCAGTGACGTCACCGTCAGCTGGAGTGGCAGCGGCACCGCTCACTAAGTGGCAAAAGACTGAGTGGCAGCATTGGTTTTAACGCGAATGCTGCAACAGAACACACAAAACACTTCTAAAACCAGAACGAGCTTTGCGATTAACTGTACAAAGAGATTTTACAATTTTACAATTTTGCAATTTTTCAAGAAACAAATGATCTCCAGGCAGTGAAACACCGATTTGCAGTTATCATTTCATGTTAATATGTTGAAAGGTGCAGTAAAATCATATCCTATATATTGTATTATAGTATACCGTATTGGAAAAATCTGAAGACCGTCCATTATTTTGACAGATTACACTGCGGTGGCGAGCATGCTTTAGTCTGGCAGCAGAGAACGGGATATAGAACAAAAACGAAATTATCAGGAATGTTTTCCTATTTGATTACACCAGGCCAATACTCAGAAATGTCTCGGTTATGTATGTAACCCTGGTTCCTTGAATAGGGAACGAGATGCTGTGATGACGTCATCGCTATGGGAACACAAGATAAAGCCACCAAAAGAACCGTTTTGAGGGTCAACAGCTTCTCTGGCACAGACTTCTACAGCTCAAATGGATGGCCTGCCAAGCCTTCCAGAACAATAGACAAGTCCCAAGAAGGGACTTGTGCAAAGCGGAAAGGCCTAAGCCGTCGCAACCCTTGCATGAAACGGGAAACCCACGGAGGGTGTTTCATTTGGTCGTCACGACCAAATGAAACACCCTCCGTGGGTGCATGCTCTGCAGATATGGCAGCCACATACACCTTAAGAGTGGCAGGGGTTATTCCCTCAGAAAAACGACTCTGGAGGATCTCCAATACTGAACCTATAGGGCAGTGAACTGGATCCAGATTGTGCCGTCTATACCAAGAGGTAAAAAGTCTCCACTTGAGGGCATACAATCGTCTTGTAGAGGGAGCCCTAGAATTAATAATAGTGTCGGTAATCTCAGCCGAAAGACAAGAACGCATTAGCGCACTCCGCTCAGGGGCCACACCCACAACCTCCATAATTCCGGTCGAGGATGCCAAATCATGCCACGGGCTTGAGTCAGCAGATCGTGTCTGAGAGGAACCTCCCAGGGAGGGCCGGCTAGCAGACTGACCAGGTTCCGAAAACCATGGCTGAGTGGGCCACCTTGGAGCCAACAGCAAACGCTCCACCCTGTCCGACCGTACTCTGAACAGAACTACTGGCAGTAATCAGATCGGGGGAAAAGCATAAAGACTGGTCCTGGGCCATTTGTGGGCCAGAGCATCCAGACCTAGAGGTGATGGGGGAGACAGGGAAAACCAGAGCGGGCAGTGCGTAGTCATGCTCGAAGCAAACAATTCCACTTCTGCTCGGCCGAACCTCTGCCAAATGAGATTCACCACATGGGGGTGCAGTCTCCACTCCCCAGCCTCCAGACTCTGTCTCGAGAGCAAGTCTGGCCCTGAGTTCAGGTGACCTGGGACATGTACTGCCCTGACACCTAGACTCGTGCCCGCATTGTGCACGAGTCTAGGTCCACCCCCAAGAAGGTCGTTTGCTGACACGGCAGCAGGACACTCTTTTGTAGGTTCGTCCGTAACCCTAGGCTCCTCAGGTGATCGAGCACCAAGTCTCCAGAGACCAGCCAGTATCGGGATGTACCAGAGCCTGATCCTAGGATCGAGCTAATATTAGCCAATTGTCCATATAGTTCAAAATTCGGATGCCCTGGAGCCACAACGGGGCCAGAGCTGCATCCATACACTTTGTAAATGTCCGAGGGGGCAGAGCCAATCCGAACGGAAGAAAACCATATTGGTAAGCTTTGCCTTCAAACTTCCTGTGTCTCTTGACGATCTGGATGTGAAAGTAAGCATGCTTTAGATCGATGGTTACAAACCAATCTGCGGACTGGATGTGAGACAGAATGGACTTCACGGTTAGCACCTCGAATTTGTTCACCCTGAGCGCAAGATTTAAATGACACAAGTCCAAAATCGGACGTAAACCCCCATCGTTTTGGGCACAAAATACCTGAAGCCTGACTCCATCTGAGTAGGGGGTATTTCTTCTATAGCGCTTTTCTCTAGGAGCGACACAATCTCTTGACTCAAAATCAAGGCTTTCCAGGGATGTACCGTCGTGGGAAGAACCCCGCTGAAAGGAGGTGGCCCCTTCCGAAATTGGATGGTGTAACCGTGTCAGATAGTGCGCAGTACCCACTGCGAGACGTTGGGCAGGCAACTCCATGCGGTCCAATACTCTGCTAGGGGCTTCAGTCGCTCCACATATGGTAAAGACAGAACTACAGGTGTTGAGACATCTTCTGATTGCAGAGAGCCGCTGGCGTCTGCAAAAACAGATAACACATGCAGAGCTATCTTCACCTGCATTTTCCTGCATAGGGACCCGAAGCACCTGAGTGGCGGAAGCCTCTATAGCAGGAAGACATGCAAATGCTCTGTTGGGCTGGCTCACCACACCAAGAGTGGGGGCTTCGATGGCTGTCATAAACAAGGGGCCTTGGCCGTCAAACCGGTGGACGAGACATAGGACCCCAATTCTCATGAGGGGGTGCCATAGGTGATTCTTCGTACCTCTTCATTTACTGCCACGAATTGATGGCGGTCAGATAAGTACGATTTGAACCATGCCCATACACTACCACTAATGCCAACATAATTTTCAAGTCTGTTTAAGAGAATGTTCAAGAGAAAGTGGTGACCGCATCTCCAAACTACCCATCTTTAAAAATGGGAGCGTCCAATAGAAAGGTCTTGTCTTTCTCCTTTATGTCAGTGAGAGTGAGCCAAAGGTGACGCTCAACTGACACCATACTTGCCATGGACCTACCCACTGCTCGAGCTGTATGTTTGGTAGCTCTAAGCGCCATGTCCCTAGCTCTCCTGAGCTCTTTAACTGCCTCAGGTGTCAGGCCTTTACCCTTGTCCAGCTCCTTGGAGCACGCCCATAGAATATAGTGTGACCTGCCCAGTGGCCATGTAAGATTTTCCGATTAAAGCAGAAGTAACCCTACACGGCTTGGACGGCAACTGGGGGCGCGACTTCCAAGATGGAAGTCGTCCGCAAGATGTGCCGCGAGAGTCTCTTCAATGGCCGGCACTGCATATAACTGTGTTCCGCCATTTTAGAAATGGTGGCGAATTCAGCGGCAGTGGGATTAGTAATACGCGCCGAGAGAGGTTGTTTCCAAGACCTCGAAACCTCGTAGTGGAGCTCTTGGAAGAAAGGGAGAGGCCTACGGGGCTGGAATGGAGTACAGCTAGTCATAAACTGGTCATCCAATTTAGATTGGGCCTGGTCTTGAGCCGGCTCGCTGTCCCAATCCAACCCTAGTTTGTCCACAGCCCACGTCACAACGTCTAACAACTCACTGTAAGATGGGGAAGTGCATTTCTTCTGCCTGCTCGGAGGGAGAGAACAGTACAATTCACCTATTAAATCCTCAGAATCAGAGGCCGCAGTGGACAAAACATCTTTGTCATACGGCTCACAACCGAACAAAATCGAATGACAAGCCTTCGGGGTAGGCCGTAAATCTTCATTAACAAAGACAACCGGCTTCACGTAGTGCTCTTCGAACTCTCTAACGTGGTCCGGGGAGAACGAGAGGAAAGGAGAAAACTCCGTCATCTCGCTCTCCAAAAGCTCCAGCTCGCACGCGCCACCCCAAGCACCCGTCTCATGCGGTGCCTCGGCAGCCGCAGAAACAGGATGGCGGGGGTTAGACGCAAGGCCTTTTTTTGAAAAGACCACGAGCCTCGAGAGCAATACCTTAAAGGGGTCATCGGATGCCCATTTTCCACAAATTGATATGATTCTTTAGGGTCTTAATGAAAAGTCTATAATATACTTTGGTTAAAAATTCTCAATGCTTGTGTAAAACAACACCCTTTTTACCTTGCCAAAATCAGCTCTGCAAAAATCATCTCATTCTGGTCGAGGCTGCTTTAAATGCAAATGAGCTCTGCTCGCCCCACCCTTCTCTTCTCTGTGATGTGACGCGTCTGTTTACTCTAGCCGCATTTAGCCACTAAACTTGCTAACTAGCACATTATTAGTAAAGACTATCGCAAAGATTCATAAAAATACCCTTATATTCCCAGGGAGGGCCGGCTAGCAGACTGACCAGGTCCACTGAACCACGGCTGAGTGGGCCACCTTGGAGCCACCAACAGCAAACGCTCCACCCTGTCCGAAGCTGGATCACTAATGATTTGCGTGAACATAGACAGATATATGTAGATCGGGAGGCGCATTCCCTTCACAAACAAACGTAATCTACTGCATTTTCAGCAGCTCAGATATCAGGAGTAAATGACGACCACTATGTTCATTATTACATCCAGCAACACAACACCTCAATCGCTCAATCTGAGATATTCTTGTCTAACTTACATCACTGCTCCGGCATTGAAACAAAGAGGTCGGACTGTTACAACTGATCTAAGGTAAGACGCTCACGTCAATCAACTATCGTGGGAGCAGCCTCTGTCGGTGAGACGCCACAACGACAGGCATCTGAGACTGGCTCGATTTGAAAAAGTGGATATTATTTTTACAGATTAATTAAAAACCACTACATGGATGTTTATCATTATAGGGTAGATTTGTACATGCACTGCCAACACATATTAATGTTCAAACAGCATGTAAAAGTGAACTTAACATCCGATGACCCCTTTAAGCCGCAGGCTATTACAGTGTTGACAGCCAGAAAGGCTGTTAAGCACTGCTTGGGCGTGTTGAAGACCCAAACATTGCACAAACCTGTCACATGGCTCGACACATCTCCTGTAACTCATCGTGTCCGCTGAAGAGGAGTAAACTGCTCTATTTTTCTGAAGAAACAGCTGAGAACACGACAAAGAATGCTTTCCTACGGGCAACAGATGATCCGCTTCCTGAAGGAATTGAAATCTGATGAAATAGCGCGCAGCACGCTAATATAGCACACGTATTCATGTGCTGGGGGTGGTGCTAAGCGCTATTTGGCCAATGAATTGGCGTGATGGTATAAGGGCCTCAGACATTCCTGACACTGGAGGTGTTCCCATAGCGATGAAGTCATGGCTGCATCGATACTGAACCTATGAAAGGGAACTACAACGATCTATCACGCCACATTAAAGAGCGCCAAAAAGGTATTTATTGCTTGAATTTCCTATGGAAATGGACAAAATTTGAAATCTAAGACTTTGTTTGATATCAAAAGTAACACAAAGCCTAGCATATTGCTATTTATTGGAAGGAAGATGCATGTTAAAATTAAAATTGGTTTATTAAAATCGAGAAATCCATTTTTTTACCCAGCCCTGTTGTTTTTAAACACTGTGCTGTCGTACTGTAGGTTCATGATTAAAAACGAAAATGTGAACAAAATAAAAGCAATTAATGTGTTATCCTAATTAAAATATGATAATTATAATGACGGGTAATAATAGATGATGACGGAATTTTTACGACCCTGTCCGTCAAAATGACGGACAATGTTAAAGTCTAGCGCAACCTCTGATCAGGACATAATACAAAAATTATTTGGTCTTTGGCAGGTCTTAAAATTTGGAAAATAAATCTTCAGATAAACATCATCACATGACATATCACACATTTGTCATTTTTTATTTAAGAAAAATACAGCCAAGAGGGAAAGTTAGGACACCTTATGAGTCAGTTGCCTGTAGATCCACTTTTAGCAGCAATAACTTGAAGCATTCATTTTCTGTGTGACTTTATCAGTCTCTCACATCATTCTGGAGGAATCTGAACCACTCTTCAACATTGCTCCAGTTTATTGAGGTTTGTGGACATTTGCTTATGCAAAACTCTCACCACAGTATTTGAGTCAGGATGAGCTCTGGA
The DNA here is from genome assembly GCF_022985175.1 of Labeo rohita. NCBI lineage: Eukaryota > Metazoa > Chordata > Actinopteri > Cypriniformes > Cyprinidae > Labeo > Labeo rohita. The sequence goes on along the minus strand of NC_066877.1, from coordinate 395,908 downwards.
CTTGGACTGGACTATTGCAACACCTTGATTCTTTTCAGCCATTCTGTTGTAGATTTGCTGGTGTGCTTGGGATCACTGTCCTGTTGCATGACCCAATTTTGGCCCAACTTTAGATGTCAGACAGATGCCCTCGCATTTGACTCTAGAATACTTTGATATATACAGAGGAGTTTGTGGCCAACTCAGTGACTGTGAGGTGCCCAGGTCCTGTGGCTACAAAACAAGCCCAAAATTATCAGCCCTCCTCCAGCATGCTTGTGTTTTGGTATGAGGTGTTTGTGCTGATATGCTCTTTAGGTTTTCACCAAACTTGGCGCTGTGCATTATGGCCAAACATCTCCACTTCGGTCTTGTCTGTTCAAAGGACATTATTCTAGAAGACTTGTGTTTTGTTCATGTGCAACTTTGCAGACCTAAACTGCGCTGCAATGTTTTTTTTAGATAGAAGAGGCTTTATCTTCAAGCCTACCAAACATGCCATTTTTGTCCCATATTTTTCTAACAGTATTGTCATGAACTTTATCATTTAACAGGTTAACTGAGGCCTGTAGAGTCTGAGGAGTAGTTCTTGGGTTGTCTGCCATTTCTCTGGGCTTTACACTGATCTTAGGGTGAATTTTCTGGGACGTCCACTCCTGGAAGGAGAGGTGTCTGTTTTAGATGTCTTCCACTTATGAATAAACTTCAGATTGTTTGGAAATGGCCGTACTACTCTCAGATTGATGGCAGCAACAATTGCTTCTCTAAAATGATTGCTGATGTCTTACCTCCTTGGCATTGTATTAACACACACCTAAAAGGATCAGTTAATCAAAGGTATTTCATTAGCAGTGCTTGACTGTTATTTACCCTCTTAATTCCAATGTTAACAATGGTGTCCTAACTTTGTCACATATGACTTTTCCATTTCGGCTTTATTCATAAGTAAATAATGACACGGTGCAATTTGTCATGGGTTGCTCACAGGTTTTATTTTCAAAATTTTAAGACCAGCCAAGGACCAGTTTTTTAAATGATGTCCTGATGCGGAAAACAATGGAATTCAATAGTCTCTAACTGAGAATGTGACCCATCTAAGTGAAGAAAATTAAAAAAAATAAAAGAGACTGTCATCTCCAGGCCCGTAGCATGAGAGATAACCTGGTGTTTTCAGGCATCCCGGAATCTGCCGAAGAGGACGCAGAAGCTACGGTTAAAACCTTTATCAAGACGTACCTGAAGCTCCCGGAAGACACCGTGGAAAACATCTGCTTCGAAAGAGTCCATCGGCTGGGAGCGAAGAAACCTGGAGCCCCGAGGCCGCGTCCTATTGTGGCCAAATTCGGATACTTCAAGCAGAAGGAGCAGGTGAAGAGTCGCGGCAGGGAGCTGAAAGGAACAGACTTCAGCGTAAACGACCAGTTCCCCAAAGAGATCCTGGAGCGACGCAAAGTTCTGTTCCCAATCCGATGCAGTCTCATCCAGAAGGGCTCCCGAGCTGTCATCCCCGTGGACCGGCTCTACGTGGACGGGCGGCTCTACCGCGACCTCAGTACCACTCCCTGGTTATTTTAACACCACTCCAGATAAGAATTCATTATATTTTTCTTCTTTCCTCATTTGCTCTTTCATTTACCTCTATCTAACTATTTATGTCAATTCGCTAATTTAACACGGCACGACCATGTACATATACACTCAGCGTCAACGCAACCACTCCGACCTTACAGCGCACACAGACATGAAGGACGCACACAAGTGCGTACACGCCCGCTCATATCTCATTCAATTGAGCATCACATGCAGCGTGCAGCATTAGCTACACACACACATCTATGGGCGCACTAAGGTTTGTCACATGGAATGTGAATGGAGCTGGCTCCAGAGAGAAGAGGTTAAAAATATTTAGCCGGCTTAAAAAACTACAGGCAGACGTTGTTTTACTACAAGAGACTCATAGACCTGCCACAACTACAGATGAACTTAAACAACTGAGTTTCCTAATGTGTTCTCAGCCTGCTATAACTCTAGGCAAAGGGGGGTAGCAATTTTAATACATAAAAATGTTAATTTCACAGTACTCAACACAGTTATAGATCCAGAAGGTAGATTTCTAATCATAAAATTATCTATATTTAACAAAAAGTTATGTATTGCCAGTATATATGGTCCAAATATTGATGACCCCTCTTTTTTTCACGTTTTTTTTACCGCACTAGATTGCGCACTTGTTCTTGGGGGAGACCTCAACTTTGGACTAAATAAAGAAATAGACAGGCTCAGTATAGCTGGAACTCAGCGCAATTGGGAATCCACAAATATAGTCAAACAGTACATGAGCGACTATGGACTTTGCGATGCATGGCGTTCTTTTCACCCCAACCGTAGGGAATATACTTTCTTCTCACATGTCCATCACTCTTACTCTCGTCTGGATTATTTCCTAGTCAGCAGCTCACTGCTGAGAGATACACCCTATAGCTGTCAGCGATCATGCTTCTATATCTTTAACTCTAGTAAATAAGAAGGCCACTCCACCAAGTAAAAACTGGAGATTCAATACATCATTACTTAAAGATGAAGATTTTATTAAATATTTCAAGAAAGAATGGGCTTTATATTTAGACTATAATGACCTGCCTGGAACATCAGCATCTGTTCTCTGGGAAGCAGGCAAAGCTGTGATGAGAGGTAGAATAATCTCATTCTCATCACATAAAAAGAAAAGAGAAAATAAATGTATTCAGGAACTAGAAGAAACCATCAAATCCTTAGAAGAAGCCTACATATCCTCCCAGGAACAGGAAAAGCTGAACAAAATACGTAAAGCAAAACTAGAATTAAATGAAATTATTAATAAAAAAACTCAATTCTTAGCACAAAGACTTCGCTGGCAAAAAATTGAACATGGTAACAAATCAGGTAAATTCCTAGCTAACCAGTTAAAAATAAATAAAGAAAAAACAACTATATGTGCTGTTAAACTGGGGACACAGTATATGACCCTGAAAGAATAAACAATACCTTCAGGGACTTTTACAAATCTTTATATTCACCACAGATAAACCCATCTAAAGACGAAATTGACCCGTTTCTTGATAATATAACTCTTCCGAAATTATCAGACAATCAAGCGATGGCATTGGATTCTCCACTGACATCAGATGAACTTCAGGAAGCCCTGAACAGTATGCCCAATAAAAAGGCTCCAGGTCCAGATGGCTTTCCAGCAGAATTCTATAAAGAATTCTGGCACCAACATTCTACAGAATGTTGCAGGAAACCAAGGAAAATGGTAGACTTCCACCAAATATGAATTCTGCCAACATTAGTCTATTGCTAAAACCAAACAGGCAAAAAGGCAAAGACCCCGTATTGCCTACCAGTTATCGTCCAGTATCCCTTATTAATGTGGACATTAAAATAATCTGCAAAGCTCTCTCAAAAAGAATAGAGAAGATAACCCCTCTCATAATTCATCCCGACCAAACTGGTTTCATAAAAGGGAGGCACTCCTCAACAAATACACGTAGATTACTTAACTTGATAGACTATTCATGCAATAAAAACCTTCAAATTACAATATTGTCTCTAGATGCAGAAAAAGCTTTTGATAGGGTTAACTGGAATTTTCTATTTGCAGCTTTACACAAATTTGGTTTTGGAAACTCTTTCATAAACTGGTTAAAAATATTACATAACTCTCCAACAGCATGTGTCAGGACAAATGACCAAACATCCTCCAGCTTCTGTCTTAAGAGGGGCACCAGGCAGGGATGCCCCCTCTCCCCTTCACTGTTCGCAGTTTTTTTTGAACCACTAGCAGCAGCAATTAGACAGGCTACAGTGATTAAAGGCATTAAATGCAAGAATGTAGAACATAAAGTCAGTCTTTACGCAGATGATGTTTTACTTTTTCTTTAGCATTCACAAACCACTCTCTCTGAGGTAATTACATTAATAAACTCTTTTTCAAGAGTCTCAGATTATTCAATAAACTGGTTAAAATCTGCAGTTCTTCCAATTAATTGCTCCTTCCAGAACTATTCCACTCCACTGCAGTCTGGAAATATTAAATATTTAGGTATTAATGTTTCACCTAGGCTGGCAGATTTAATTAAATTAAACCACATCCCACTTTTAAAGATGGTAGAAGATGATCTAGCCAGATGGAAGTCTCTACCCATATCACTCATGGGAAGAGTCGCCTCAATAAAAATGATGGTTTTGCCAAGAATTAATTATTTATTTGCAATGATCCCGAGCAAACCATCACCGGACTGGTTTAGATCTCTGGACTCCTCCATCTCTAAATTCCTTTGGAAAGGTAAACCCCCACGTATTAGCTTAAAAACGCTGCAAAAGACCAAGGATAAAGGAGGACTAGATCTGCCTAACTTTCACCACTATTTCTTAGCCAACAGGCTTCAACACATTTCAGGGTGGTTAAAACACACCCTCTTAGATGAACCTTGGCTAGATGTAGAACAGGCATTATGTAATAATATAGAGATTTCGGATCTGCCATTCAGTAGCTCGATCATCAAACGACACGTATGCTTCAAAAGCATCAGTATCAGCTCTTCTCTGACAGCATGGTGGGAGTTTCTATAAAAATGACTGAGTCTTCACTAATCCCATGCAAACGTACTCCCATCTGGAACAACCCTGACATATTACTAAACAATAATATGATAAACTTCACAGATTGGAGTTGTAAAGGTATTAAATACCTGGAACATATATTCGAAGGGACAGACTTTATTCCCTTTGATATATTAGTTAAACAATATGGGATTAACAAGAACAGATTTTTAGAATATCAACAAGTTAAATCTATAGTAAAAAGGAAATTTAAGTCTAATCATATTAAATTACAAATACCACCAAGTGTGGCAGAATTTTTTAATCTCAAAACCCCCAAATTACTGTCTAAAATATACAGGGCACTTTCCAAAATAGATGAATCAGTATCGCTTCCTATTGCAAAATGGGAGGCAGATCTATCAGTCAGCTGGGACCATAATTTCTGGTCTCAGATAAGTTTAAAAACCTTTGAACTGATTAGAAATCCCAGTTTACAATTAATACAATACAAAATCCTGCATAGAGTGCACTACACAGGTCATCGGATGTTCAGGATGGGTTTTACAGATTCTAACAACTGCTCACACTGTCAAGGCAATACACCTGACAATTACATCCACGCTCTATGGTTCTGTCCACCTGTTCAGAGGTTCTGGTACAGGATTTGTGAAGACTTATCAAAGTGTCTTAAATGTTCCATTCCAGCCTCTCCGTCAGTCTGCCTGTTGGGTGACCTAGATGGTATCACTACAGAAGGTAACACAATCCACATGGCTTTCACCACCTTATGCATTGCTAAGAAGATGGTCCTCATGAACTGGAAAAATAAAAATAATCTTAATATCAACCAATATAGAGATCGTTTGTTGGACTATATTAATCTTGACACAGCTTCTGCTGCCACATTAGATCATTCTCTCTGGGTTCCTTTGATCAGCTCCATCACCTAGTGTGGGTGGGGGTCATGATTCTGTCCAGCTTTGGTCTTTGTTGTTGGCGTGGGGGGGGCAGATGGGCTTGGGGCATCTGGGAGTTCCCTAGAGGTGGGTTTCTTGGGGGATTCGGCGCTGGTGCTGCGGTCCTGGCCTGGATGGGGTGTTGGTGGCTCTCGGGTGCTGTTTTTCTGGCGGCTGCACGCGGCGCTGCTGGGGAGGCCTGTGCCGGCGGACGTAGGTTGCCAGCCTGGCGGCCGTACTGCTCCGGGGTAGGTCCGGGGGGGGCTTGGGGTTCTGGGGGCGCTCTGCCTCCGGGCTGGAATTCCGGCTGGGCCTGGGGGGCTTGGGTTCTAGTTGGTGTGCCGCCGGGAGCGTGGGTTGGCGCATGCGCTTGAGCCTGGCCCTGGTGCGGGGGCCTTCGATGCGTCGGTGGATCCGGGGGTCTCTTTAGCTGGTGGGGACATTGTTACCATCTGTCAGTATCCACTCTGCAGGGGGATCCAATAGAGGCGGAGGACGGGTTTAACCTGGGTGTCTATTGTCTTCAGTAGTCTGGGAGTTGACTGAATGATGGGGTGGGGGTAGTTTTTCCTCTGCTGTGGGGTCTGGTGGGCCGCCCCGGGCTGCCATGGGGCAGATTTGGGGCAACGGGGTTGCCTATGGGGGTCAGCGGGGGAGCTGGCTCCAAAGGGGGGGGGTACTTTGCCCCCTCCGATGCTTTCCTCCCCATCCCTAATGCTTCCCCTCTCCCGCTCCATCACATCAACATACAGGTAGGGTTTTGGGGTGCAGGTGTGTCGCTGGGATGCAGGGGAGTTGGGACTCCTTTTTCTCCTCGTGGCCTCCTGCATCTCAATCATACATCACAACTTAGACACTCTCATTACTTACTGTCACATGACACATACATATAGGGCCTTGGGGGTGGGCACACTGAACGGCGTCCAGAGGGCGGTCTGTTCATTCAGCCTTCCCTCTGGTGCCGGTGCCCACTTCTCAATTTTAAGTTGCACATAGACATTGAGGGCTCTTGGGAGGGGCCGAGCTGACACGAGCTGGCGGAGGGTGGTTAGTGTCTTGCCCCTCCCCTGTTTTAAAGCACTTTAGAACAACACACACCAACACTACATTTGAGCGGGTGAGGTGAAGCATGGGGTCTTTTTCACACCCCTGTTCTCTGTTCTCTGTTCTCTGTTCTCTGTCCGGGGCTGGGGGCTGTGAGGATGAGCTGGCCATCCAGTTGGGGTCTGGGCTGGTGGTCTTCTCTGCTGCTGCGGGGGACTGGGGTGGTCTTCCTGTCTCCACGCCAGAGTGAAGGGGGTTCAGCTCCGGGGTCTGGCGCTGATCGCCCTTCTGGGGGTAGTGGTGCCTGGATCCAGGAGTATAGAGTACAAATGGGAAGTGTGAGTGTGGGTACCGTGTCCATTTTTGTGTGTCTACATGTGGGGCGAGTGTGTGAATATTTGTTTGCGTGCATGAGGGTGGGAACGTATGCTTGTGTATATGTGTGCCTGTTTGTCTATGTCCATGTGTCAGGTCAGGCCTTAGACTCCACCTCACTCATCATCTCAGGCCCCCCCACCCCACAACCACGCCCTGCCGGTGGAGGATGCCCCTGGCCGCCGGTGCGTTGGTGGTTTCTTGCTCGTCTGTGATATCGTCTATAATTCAAAGAGCGGGATGCTTGGGTGAGCGCTGGCCCACTCTCGGCGGTTGCTTGGCGGGGCCTGGCCCTCCTGGCTTCGCTGGGCCCTGGCTGGGGGGCCCTTGGATCTCCTGGCGTCTGTATTGTGGCTGCCGGATGACCCCCTCCGGGCTCTCCTCTGCCCTTTTCTGGGTGGAGGCCGCAGTTGTCCCGTTCTCCTGGGACTCCCGTGCCCTGGGGGGCCTCCAGATGTTTGGGGCCCAGGTTTCCTCCATGTCTGCTTCATGCCTTGCGGGGCAGGGCTGTGGTTCCCCACACACACTCTTAAACATTCACATGGAGGAACCTTATGAACACAAGCGCGCTCACACACACAGCTGTGCACACAGGTGTACACACAAGCATTCACATTGGTGTAAAAACAGGTGCTCACAGACACACACTGTTTTGATCTGTTGTTGCTTCAAAAGATATTTTGTAATATTAGTTATGTGTGCTGCGCAATAATGTTTAACATTTAGTATTTACTGTGATTCATACGGATATTTCTCTGCTGTTGTGTCTTCTGTTGTTTTCTCTTTTTGTTAGCAGGTATGGAAGCGGATTATCTGTTTTTGTTCTCTCTCTCTCTCTCTCTATCCTTCTTCTCTTTTTTTTTCTCTGTCTCTCCTCCTCTTCTGTTGACTTTCTCCCCCAATTTTTTTTTTTCTCTCCTGTTTTCTCTGTCCTTCGGTCTTGTCTGTCATAGTATGGTTAAATAAAAAAGTATATAAAATGTAATTAATTAATTAATTAATTAATTAACTAACTAATTACATTAAAAAAAAAAAAAAAAAAAAAAAAAAAAAAGGCTGTGAATGATGATAGCATAGCTACACATACACACTGTTATGTGTTATCTGTGTTACTGACAGGCCAGGAACAAAAAAAAAAACAAAACAAAAAAAAAAACAATGAGCGTTTCTTTCTGGCTACTTTGTATAGGTTTCTATGCAAGTACTGGCACTCTGATTGGGCTGAGACTGGAATTTAGCGAGTTTGAAGTAAAAGTATTTGATGGACGCATAATATCATTATCTCATTTTTGACCGAGATGGGTTTTAGCTGGTTTTGCATCTGAACTCTTCATATATACAGGTACTGGTCATATAATTAGAATCTTCAAAAAGTTGATTTATTTCACTAATTCCATTCAAGAAGTGAAACTTGTATAATGTATACATTCATTCCACACAGACTGATATATTTCAAGTGTTTATTTCCTTTTAATTTTGATGATTATAACTGACAACTAATGAAAACCCCAAATTCAGTATCTCAGAAAATTAGAATATTACTTAAGACCAATACAAAGAAAAGATTTTTAGAAATCTTGGCCAACTGAAAAGTATGAACATGAAAAGTATGAGCATGTACAGCACTCAATACTTAGTTGGGGCTCCTTTTGCCTGAATTACTGTAGCAATGCGGCGTGGCATGGAGTCGATCAGTCTGTGGCACTGCTCAGGTGTTTTGAGAGCCCAGGTTGCTCTGATAGTGGCCTTCAGCTCTTCTGCATTGTTGGGTCTGGCATATCGCATCTTCCTCTTCACAATACCCCACAGATTTTCTATGGGGTTAAGGTCAGGCGAATTTGCTGGCCAATTAAGAACAGGGATACCAAGGTCCTTAAACCAGGTACTGGTAGCTTTGGCACTGTGTGCAGGTGCCAAGTCCTGTTGGAAAATGGAATCTGCATCTCCATAAAGTTGGTCAGCAGCAGGAATCATGAAGTGCTCTAAAACATCCTGGTATACAGCTGTGTTGACCTTGGACCTCAGAAAACACAGTGGACCAACACCAGCAGATGACATGGCACCCCAAACCATCACTGACTGTGGACTGTGGAGACTCTGGGACCCTGATTTCCAAAGGAAATGCAAAATTTACTTTCATCAGAGAACATAACTTTGGACCACTCAGCAGCAGTCCAGTCCTTTTTGTCTGTAGCCCAGGCGAGATGCTTCTGACGCTGTCTGTTGTTCAAGAGTGGCTTGACACAAGGAATGCGACAGCTGAAACCCATGTCTTGCATTCGTCTGTGCGTAGTGGTTCTTGAAGCATTGACTCCAGCTGCAGTCCACTCTTTGTGAATCTCCCCCACATTTTTGAACAGGTTTTGTTTCACAATTCTCTCCAGGGTGTGGTTATCCCTATTGCTTGTACACTTTTTTCTATCACATCTTTTCCTTCCCTTCGCCTCTCTATTAATGTGCTTGGACACAGAGCTCTGTGAACAGCCAGCCTCTTTTGCAATGACCTTTTGTGTCTTGCCCTCCTTGTGTAAGGTGTCAATGGTCGTCTTTTGGACAACTGTCAAATCAGCAGTCTTCCCCATGATTGTGTAGCCTACAGAACTAGACTGAGAGACCATTTAAAGGCCATTGCAGGTGTTTTGAGTTAATTAGCTGATTAGAGTGTGGCACCAGGTGTCTTCAATACTGAACCTTTTCACAATATTCTAATTTTCTGAGATACTGAATTTGGGGTTTTCATTAGTTGTCAGTTATAATCATCAAAATTAAAAGAAATAAACACTTGAAATATATCAGTCTGTGTGGAATGAATGTATACATTATACAAGTTTCACTTCTTGAATGGAATTAGTGAAATAAATCAACTTTTTGAAGATATTCTAATTATATGACCAGTACCTGTACATATATATATATATATATATATGTATATATATATTATTATTATTATTATTAATTAGGAGAGGTTAAAGTAATTTAAGAAAAAAAGTGATCAACCCATGAGTTCAGAAGGGATAATTGGTTCAATACAGAAGTAAAAAAAAAAACTGACAAACTAAAAATTTAAGAGTAATTTGCCTAGCAGCTAGTCCCTTTTCCTCTTCTTCTTGTTACGCAATTCCAGCCTCCCATCGTCTATAATTCAAAGGGTAATTACCTTAATTCCTAAGCCTAAAAATGTTTCCTTATTGGCAACTTATCAGTCTTTTTAAAGATTATTATAAATGAATTGCTTCTATATTTGCTACAAAAATTAAAAGTGTCTTATTTTATCACTAAAATGTCTATTGTCTATATGTTGTTGATGAAAGTTTGTATTATTGGTAAAATGACTGATGTCAGGTTTTATCAAGAATAGGTGCATTTCAAATAATATAAAATTAGTATTAGATATAATAGATTATTCATATTTGGGGAACAGAAATTATTTTATTTTATTCTTCGCTACTGGCAACGTTTTGATGCTAAACATGGCTTTTGGTTTTTGGTCATTCAAAATTTCTAGTGAATTTCACAAATAATTACAAAAAACTGCAAGCAAAACCTTGAACTAAACAATAATAATTGTACTATTAAAAACTTATAAAAAAACACCAGAGTACAACAGAGCAAGCTCAAAAAATGTCTTATTGAATGGCTATGTACATATTTGTTTCTTTTTTTAATTGAATTTTTGTGAAAGGAACCTCTGGTTGTTATAAACAGCATGAAAGTGCTGCCTGTTACAGAACATTTTACCATGTATTTTTCACAGGCATGTATTTCTAAATGATTGTTGACTAATTGAATGGCAATGCAAAAAGGAAAAAAAAAACTTTTTTTTTGCTTGTTTGCTTAAAAAAATTAGTAACAAACTTATGCCATTTTATCATCTTTAAAACAGCATGAAAGCTGTTGTGAACAATGACAGTTTACAGTTTACAATGTTTGAAACATTGACCAAGTGTTTTCAAGATGTACCGTTTCGTTCAACATACCTTCTAATGTCCATTCATGTTTATTTATTGCTATAATTGCAATGCAAGATGGCGCCGCACATGGCTGCCTCGGTTTGTTGCTCCTCTGTACTTTTACTGTTTTTGTTTGTTTGTCATGTCTTAAGCAAGGTTTTTCCGATCGGCTACAGTAGAAACAAGCTCTTGGACGTAAGAAATAGCACACCAGATAACCTTTTGCCAGGATTTGAACATTCAGACATTTTACTTGACATTTTAGTACTTCCTTCGTTAACTAAAAAAAATTCAATCTACCACAGGCACTGATGACAGTTTTATTCAGCTGTTATTGAGTCAGTTTGTTGCTCTTCTATAACTGGTTTGGGGCAGCCAGCAAATCAGATATAAGAAGACTGCAACGGACTAGGACAACAGAAAGGATCATTGGTGTGCACCTGCCCAACCTTCAGGATTTGTACAACTTCTGAGTGAAGAAACGGGCAGGAAACATCATCAAAGACCCCTCTCACCCCGGACACAACCTGTTTGCACTTCTCCCCTCGGGCAGATGCTACAGATCCCTGAGCAGTAGTACATCTTAGGCATAAAAACAGGTTTTCCTGTTTTTATGCCTAAGATTTCCAGCTTAAACTGCTGAAACATGAATCATTACCTGTGTTCTGCAATTCATTTCTGTAATTTTTCTGCATCTCTATTTATTGCCTCTTTCTCTGGTATTATTATGTAAATACATATGCACATCTCATTTATACAGCTGTAAATAGAGTAAATAATGCACAAATCTGTACATCAATCTTCTGTTCCAGATTCGTACACATTATTATTTATTTTAAGTTTTTATTTAAATGTTTTTTCTGTTCTCATGTCAGATATGTATGCATGTATGTACTAGGAGCACCTTAAAAAACCACAACAAATGTTTGCGCACACCTGGCGAATAAAGCTAATTCTGATTCTGATTCTGATAACTAGTAGGCTAGTAAAGAGAAAGATGATCAGTTTACATTAGCTGGGAAAATGAGAGTGTTAATATGACATTTATTAATTTAATTGTAACAAAGCTTTTTGTGATTACTGGGTGGTAAGATAATTATAATTATTAGATAAAATGGGTGGTCACTATAAATAATGTTTAGTGAAGTTTTTGTTCATGCATCAACTACAAAACAGTATATATTAAAAGAGAGATTCTTGGGATTTAAGAATCTATATTAGTTCATCAAAATGAAGATTGTCAGCCTAGCCATAGCTACAACACAGCTGACATGTCTTAACGATGGTAGCTTGTCCATGTTTTGTTTTGTGTTTTTTTGGCAAAAGTTGGCAAAATAAACAGTAACCACTGATTATATTACAGGTATTACTACAGTCTCATTTCAGTGAGCAAAGGCTTCTGTTCTGTTATAATTTCAGTTTTCTCGTCACTGTTCTGTTTTACATCTGCTCCTATAAAACACTCATTCTTATGTGCCTGAATCCCGACCAGTCCTTATATCTGTTGATTGTCCTGAGAGCTGTTTGGCTCTTTGTGCAATATCCTCAGCTCACAAAAGTGCTCCTTCACCGGCGTGTTCTCCCGCATGGCTGAAAGTATTGAAGACTGGGACCGTTGTGACAAAAACTTTAAGAGAACAGACAGAGGGAAAGTCAGTAACACTATTCTAGTTCACTAGTCTTTGCCTCTCTTATTCTTTCATCACCTTTTTTAGGTCCTCTGGCAGGTCAGTATCAGGGAACATAATTCTGCATCCTTTGTAGCCATACCACACAGCCAGAAAGATCATGACAACAGCGACTAACACCACCAGAAAACTGACCACGAGCACAACTATTATCATATAGGGCTCTACTTCATCTGAACAGACATAAAATGGAGTATTACAGGATGCTGAGATTAAGAGAATAAAGATGTAATCATCACAATAAAACATTAAATGCATATAACACCACAAACATAAGTTTGCTTACCGCTGGGCGTGTTGTTCAAACAGGTCATGTTGCTGGTCTGACTTTTCTTGTTTAAATACAAAATCTCTACTTCAACACAGTAGTTTACGAGAGGCTCCAGTCTTGGTAACATAACTCTGTTCTGCTCCCTTATTAGTTCTTCCTGTAGAAAATGTCAGGAAATGTCATGACGATGTGACTGATATAACAAAAATGTCTTGTGGTTTTTCGTTTGCTTTTGAAGGAAGAAATGTGTTTTCAGATTGGAAACAGTTCAGCAGGAGCTCCACAGAATGGGCATCCATGGCTAAGCAGCTGCATGCAAACCTCACATCACCTAGTACAATGCTAAGCATTGGATGGAGTAGTGTGCCTGTTCTGTGGAATGATAATTCATGATTGGTAGTCAGATGCGTAAATCTGGGCTAGGCAAATGGCAGTAAAACTTTACCTGCTTGCATTGTGCCAACTGTACACTGTAAAAAAAACTATTTGTTGAGTCAACTTAAAATAATTTGTTACCCTGCTGCCTTAAAATTTTAAGTTCAGCCAGCTCAAAAAAAGTCCAGTCAACTTGAAATGTTAAGTCAACTTGGATATTTGAGTTGATTTAATTTGAAGGCAGCTGCATAACATACCCAGCTTTTAGGTTTAACAAACCAAATTTTTAGTCAAATATCAAAGTTGTCACTTAGTTGTCACATCTTAACATTTCAAGTTGACTGAACTTATTTGAGTTGACTGAAATTTTAAGGCAGCAGATAACAAATAAAACAGATAACAAAACTCAACAAATTGAGTTTTGTTTTTTTCAGTGTAGTCTGTTTTTCAAAGGGTTGGGCTCGGCCCCTTACTTCCAGTGAAGGGAAATCTTAATGGTTCATATCAAGACATTTTGGACAATGCTATGCTTTAAAATTTGTAGGAACAGTTCGAGGAAGGCCCTTTTCTATTCCAGTGCAAAAAGCAAGGTCCATAAAAACATAGTTGGATGAGTTTGGGGTGGAAGAGTTTGATTGGCCCACACAAAGCCCCATCAGCCATTTATCCTGAGCACTTTCAAACGGCCCACTATTTTCCAGCATTTACTGTATAACTACTCTAAGTTAAATCAACCAAGCATAGACCCACATGTAAACTGGGGTAAAAGTCCACAGACAGAACTAAGTGCATGTGAAGTAAGATTTGCTCTTAAGTTATAGAAACTGATATTTTCACCAAACTCATGCATATTTTAAATTCTGACTAAATTAAACAGTAAATGCGGTGACTGCCAAGTTTATAACAAATGTGAATGTCTACAGGAACAAACTATGAAAACACGTAATTATATTAGCAGTATTCTGGTAATGGGGGGGTGGGTCGTTTTCTTGTGGTAGAGTACAGGCTGAATGGTGTGTTGTGGGGTCCCAAAAGGTGGTTTTGCTTTGAGGCACAAAAACAGAGACACCAATGCATTCATTACCTTTTTTGTTTCTCCATTTTTCCAGAAACGGATGAGATAAGAAATATTCCCAAAGACATCCCTCAAATTCCTTTTTTTCATAGGAGGATCAGTGATATCAACTTCTGTTTGTCCTTTTCTGCTTCTCAGTTCTACATGAGGAGCACTAATATCAGCTGCCAAAATAAAACACATATAATAAAATTGAAAAAATGAGACACAAAATGCTTTTTATGATTATTAATAAAATGCAATGTTTGATATTCAGTGCATTCAGAAAGCATACACTGAGTATCATATTTTATCATATTTCAAAAAAAGCAAGAAAATAAAAAATAAGGAGAAAAAAGGGTACTGGGGATAATTTTGTGTTAATTGAAGAGGGGGAATACAGAGGTGCATTTTTTCGATCAAAATAAAATATTATAAAACATTTAGAAAAAAAGAAAAGAAAAAAGAACATCTCCTGTGTGCTTGAATTACTTTATTATCTTATGCCAGGCTTTGTCTTTTCCCCTTTTTTTATTTCCTCGCTAACTTCTTCTAAAAGAATGTCATTGTCCTTGGTCCAGTTTGGTTTACATTTCCTGATTTCAATATACTAAAGTCGGTTAGCAAACAGGAGAAGAGCAGAGCTGCATCACAGCTAGAACACCTGAACACTTGATGCATCATTCTGTACCTTTGTGCTTAAGTTCACAGCGGCAGTTTTTAATTTTACAAATTAAAGTGGCATTGATGCATTTAAAGTCGTATGAAAAAAAAAAAAAAAAAAAAAAAAACACGGTGCACATGGATATATTAGAAAGCCAGTGTGCATACACTATGTGCTTAAATTTTAGTATGCTCTGTGTCATCTGCCAGACCCACTTAAATAATTTCCATATCTTAAATATTGTATTACAGATGTACAGCTGTCCAGCAACCAAACAGTTGCTGGCCTTCCACTGAATGGAAATAATGGATATCAGTGGGAATCAGAAACTGTTTGGTTACCCACATTTTTCCAAAATCTTCTTTTCAGCAGAAAAAATAAATGTATACAACTTTATGGTAAACGATGGCAGTTTTTTTTTTTTTTTTTTTTTTTTTTTTAATTTTCATTTTTGGTTGAATTAGGGGGTTTTATGCAGCTGGGCCCTGAAAACCTTCTTGAACACACTGTACTTAAATACCACTTAAACTGTGATATTTAAGGGAACTTAATGTAGCACTGTACATCCACTAAAACATTCTAATTGTGTGCTAGAATGGCCCAGCCGAGCTTCTGTGGAATGACAAATTTCTCTACTGCCAACAAAGTAAAAATAAGCATAAACATATCAGTAGAAAAATGTACTCACTTTTTATATCCACTAATAAGTCTTCAGTTTCCACCCAATCAGATGTCTCTCCAAGTAGTTCTGCCCGAACACGAAGTTTGTAAGTTCCAAAAATGGAAACTTTATCAGTGAAATCACAGCTTAGTGATGAACTGCTTAGACATACTGTCTCATACTCATGCCATCCTCTACGGGGAGAAAATTAAACAAAAATTAACATAACAAAATGCATAACCATCCATCTAGATCAACACAGACTGCTTCTAAACCCTTCTTTACACCACTGTTTTCTTTTTATGATTAAATTGATTCTGACGTTTGTGTCTTTTCTGACAAGACCTGACAAGCCATCCTGGGATTTAAAAGGGGTGTTGTGCCGAAATCGGTGACCTAGTGAAAACTGTGACCAGGAGTCGCTGTTCAGCAAATGTTTGCACGTTAGATCAGACACTGAAGCCGTATTATCAGTGTCAGAGGAGAGAGCAGTGCTGTAAAAGATGTTTCATGTCTTAAGACTAAAGAAAACTGGACAAGCTAGATATTGTCACCAGCATCTAAATTTTTTTATAGAAAAGAAATTAAACATTAATGCTGCTGTTGTCTGCTAACGTGTCAGCCTACTACTAAGAATGGTTTCCTTATGATACGTTTTAGCACTTATTCCGATTATGTGATAAATGTAGGTCTTATCTTTATTTGTATTACTATTTACTGTAATTACCCAATAATGTTGGAGATCTACAGTTTGTTCCTTACAAATGCATATGATTGCAGTTGGCTAGGATCACTGAATCTGACAAGTAAAAATTCATATAGGCTAGCTATCAAAATGTTACCACTCTTTATTTCATAATAACTGATTAAAAACGTTTAATAAAATGACTTATGTTATGTGTGAGCTCCTCTTCTTTCTATTTTACATAAATAAAGCATATGGATTAGACATTGTTACATTTATAAATACAGTAGTGTCTGACAGGCTAAATTCAAAGCTACTGAAATGTTACCCCTCTTTATTTAATGCATGTGCCTATAATGCTATAATAAAGTGACTTATGTGATGTGTCAGCTTCTCTTATTTTTCTCATTTAAACAAAAATTGTTTGATGTACCACCAGTTTTTTGGTTTAATTATTTACAAAAAGCAATAAGAACTATACATTAAGCTTGTTTTTATATAGCTTTTTGTTATTCATATCAGAATCTGCACTTCATTAAAAATATTAAACATGTTAATATGTCAAGGTAAAAGTACACAACCTGTATTATGTGTCATCAAGAGAAAAGGCAGAACTGAAATTTAAACATTTATATGTTTTGTAGCTTACAATTTTCCCCCCCTGATTTTCTTATACAGATTCAATGTAAAAAATTCCTTTGTCCAATATATATTTATCTTGTTACCGTTCAGCCCCTCCCTTTCTAATATTTTTTAATTAGAAAAGTGCAGTATAAACCTTTCGAATTGTATGTAGTTTGTTGATATTTAATTAGTATTTGATTGTGAAATAGTGTTGTAAATTAAAAATAAATAAATAAATAACTAAATAAAATAAAATAAATGAATAAACCATAAAGTCATGTAGGACACTGAGCATTTAACATTATTAACACTACAGTATGTATTCCTGTTTGTTTTGTAAAAGGTTGACCTGTGAGCAGATATGACAACACTTTAAATTATTTACAGCTACATAAACGTCTTATTTAGGCTATTTATTCATACACTTTGTATCCTACATTTTTCAGATTACATAAAAACATTTGAACCCAATCATAACTTATCTCTCTTTTAACTCTTCTATTCTAGGAATACTCTAGAAGGCATAAAAAAACTCATGAGGAAATTTCAGTAAAATATAATTTTAATGGTTACAAATTCTTATTAATATGCAAACATAAGTGCAAAATAAAAATGGTATGATCAACAAGTCATGAAAATATGTTTTACATTACTTAAACTGATCAAAAGGAAAAACAAGAATAAACCTATATGAAAATGGAGAAATCTTTACATCACTTGAATGAGTTTCAAGAACATTGACTTAAAGACTTAGAGTAGAAAGGGGTAACATTTTGGTATATAATTTTGACCTGTCACACTATACTGTACATATATGTCAGCTGATCAATATGCTTTATAAATAGAAAGAAGGGGAGCTTAACATCACAGTTTATTAAACAAGTCACTTTATTAAATATTTATAGTCAGTTATTATTAAATAAAGTGTGGTAACATTTTTATAGCTATATGAATTTTTTACTTGTCAGACTCAGTGACCCTAGCCAACTGCAATCAGATGCATTTGTACGGAACAAACAGTAGATCGCCAACATTATAGGGTAATTACAGTAATACGAATAAAGATAAGACCTACATTTATTAGATAATCAGAATAATTGCTAAAACATCTCATAAGGAAACCATTCTTAGTAGTAGGCTAACACATTAGCAGTTAATTTCTTTTCTATATAAGAATTTAGATGCTGGTGACAATATTTAGCTTGTCCAGTTTTCTTTAGTCTTTAGGCATGAAATATCTTTTTTCATGTAACAAGCTGTCTCATCTCCTCTGACAGCTGCTGCTGCTTCTGGAATATCAAACTAACCTACATTCGTTAAAACCTTCTTTAGTGCACTTATCACCACTGACCTGACTCTTGACCAGTAACTTACTTCATTTCAGCAGTGTAGTTGAAGAGTTCATTCGTGGTGCTTTGTGGTGGATCCCATTTCAAAACTAATCCCATGTTTAGAGATATCACTCTCACATTCTCGGGGGCTGGGACCTTCTCTGCCAACACTCAAATACACAAACATACATATATTTAAATAAAAGCTGGCCACAACGGTGTACTACAATACACACTTGTAAGTGCAGCAACCAATAAATGTTAAACAAATTAAAAGTATATTTCCTAAATTGGATCTCAAGGGTCATTCTGTGTCAACTCAACCAGAGGTCCCTGGCTCAAATTTTTCATTTTGCTAATATTTTTTCTGAAGAAAGATACACATGTATAGTGATGAAAGCCAAAATATTAAATGTCATTGATGAATATTTAGTAAGTAATCCACTATTTTGTAGAGGGAGGTCAAAATGCATTGTAAACAGTAATGACTAGATAAACACAAAACTACATTTGGTTTTTGACCATTGAAAATGGGTAGGATACTAAATTGGGAGCTGCACTGAGATCTCGATATCTCTGGGATTGAACCATACAGGGCCTTAAAAATGAAGACTCCGGAAGAAAAGTTTCTTAAGAACCAGAATCTAAAATTACATTAAAATAACTTTAATACTACTTGAGTTACAGGCACACAAATTTTGGAAAAAGAATATTTATGAGACTCAAATGGGTATGTTCTTTGCAATTGTTTTTATAGAGGGAAACAAGATACAGTTCTAATTTCAACATTATTTCTTCTTCGGACATTGTTCTTTAAATAAAATAAGCATCAGCTGGATACAAAGTGACCAACATTTGTTTTTTAACCACTGAAAATGGGTAATATTCAACAATCTGAAAATGAAGCCTCATTAAGATCCCCATATCTCTGGGACTGAATGATATAGGGTCTTGAAAATGAAGATTTCAAAAGAAAAGTTTATGCAGAACTACAATCTAAACTCATATTGCGATAATTTTAATACTTCCTGAGTTTTAGGCACACAAACTTTGTAAAAAGAATATTAATAGCACTCAAACAGATATGTTCAATGCAGTTGTCTTGGCAAGATACATCTCTAGTTTTAACATTATTTTTTCTTCAGACATTCCTTTTTTTAAAGAAAAGAAGTCTAATATTTTTGCAAACCCACATTTGGTTTTTGACCACTGAAAAAGTGTACATTTTAACGATTTAATCCTGGAGCTATATTAAAATTCCAATATCTCTGGAACTGAATCTCTTTGGGCCTTACAAATGAACATGTTAAAGGGGAAGTTTGTTAAGACCCAGGATCTAAAAGGGCATTAGGATACATTTAATACTTCTTGAGTTACAGGAATGCAAACTTTGGAGAACTTAAAACTTAAAAAGTGCTGTTTCCCCATTTGTGAATGACTGACACAGCATTGACACATAATGCAACAAAGACTGCTAAAGTCAACAGATTTTACTAATAGAACTACAGATCTCTGTGCAAAAATAACATTATAATGCTGCCATCTTTCTGAAGTCATTTTTACCACCCTGTAACTTGACACTGAGTTTCAGGTGAAAATTGTCATTTTGACCTCCATCTACAAAATAGTGGATTACACAGTAAATACTCAGCCGTGGCATTTAATATATTGGCCTTCATCACTACACATGTCTATACATGTCAGAAAACAATATGGGCAAAATCAAAAATCTGAGCTGGGGAAGTTTTTGAAATTTGGTTTATTTGACACAGAATGTGATAAATAAAAAATAAAAATAAAAACCCACAAATATTACAATTCACTAAAATGTTCCGACTAGTAAGCCTATAGTATTATATAGTATTGTTATAGTAACTCCTAAAATGTCTGAATCTTTGTCGACGTGAATGTTTTTGTCTGAATCATCCAGTAACACAGAAACAGGAAGTTCAGCGGACATTTACTGTCAGGCACAGACAGGTTTTCCCCAACATGCTGCTTAATACCATGACTAACGTTTGAAAACAACAAAGCAGTGTTAAAGAATGGAATGAACTAATAGCCTAAAAGTTTCCTTTTTATATTACAGAGATATCATTCGTGTAATGCCTCTTATTATGAATGAAACTCACCTGTTCTGACGCAGACGATATAAAACAATGACACCAGAGAAACACGCGATAAAACGGCCATCATTCTTCTTTGAAAGAGTAGGGTCACCTGTATGAAGTCCACAGACAGTTTGTTTTTACCGTGTTTGCGCTTTGAGAGCGCGTATTCAGTATGTTGTTTGTTTCCTTATATTTGAGTAGGTCTAGAAGGAAAGCGAAAGAGAACCTAAAACACTCGCAGATGTACGACAATAGTGTACGTTTACAAGAAATGCCGTGCGAGAGGAGGTGTCAAACAGTTAAGGAGACCAATAGTATGCAGCTGCTGCAGACCCGCAGTTTCAGGACAGCAGCGGAAGTGCAGGCGGAGTTGCTCACAGCAGAATGTGTATCAAAGAGAATATGGGTTGTCTGCAATGTTTCTGCCAAATTCATATAGTAACTGTTTATTTCCAAAAAAAAAAAAAAAAAAAAATAATATATATATATATATATATATATATATATATAGGAAACATTGTACAATACGTTTACAGTAACAACATTGATTTCATTTTTTGTTCATTAAAAATTTTGGATCAATCCAGTCAAAAACAAAACAAACAAACAAAAAACCCTAATATATAATAAAAAGAAAATGCTTATAGACGTTGCGATTCTGTAACGACTGTATGTTGTATGTTCCCTGGTATAGCATATGAAGAAGCTTCAAAAAATCACTTGATTAAACTGTACAGAATTTCCGCAAAGACAATGGGTCTCATTCACTAAGCATGGGTACGCACAAATTTGTCCGTGAAACCTGCGTACGAAGGTTTTCACTAACAAATCATGATTCACTAAAACGTTCGTACTAAAAGTTATTCTAAATTTAAGGAGAAAATATAGGAACAACTAAAAGCACGCGTACGCAAAAAAAAAAAAATCACATTCTGTTCAGTCTTAGTAATCTATAGGCTATATATAATGTTTGTTTTATCTTTGGATAATAGTTATATATTATATATGATTAAATATAATAACGATAAAATGTATGTATTTCATCTTAAATTTGTTCCATCATATATAGTGAAAGAGTTAGAAAAGGTAGCTCCAGCAGCGAGGTTTCTCTGAATGACAGCGCATGTACAGCCGGCTAATGAAAGCTAATTACCTATATATGTTTTATTGTGTATCAACTGATTTTGGGGACTGCGCACTTGCCATTGCTTAAAGATCGGGGTCTCATTTATAAAAAACTCTACGTAGTTTTCTTCCTAAAACTTTACGTACACACAAAAGCTAGATTTTGCTTGCGCACAAAAGTTTTCAGATTTATAAAACCATGTACGCCAGAATCTGCGCAAAAATCCCTTTAAATCCCAGTCAGGGGAAGATTGTGCGTATATGCATCTCCACCCCGTCTCCTCCCCGAAATCACCATATATAGAGCTTAAATAGGCCTATATAAAAATATCCATAAAAACAAAAGTGTTTAAAATCGTTTTCAAAAATATTTTAGAATAGAGTTGATCTTTTCCACTGGCCAAATAGCAGTCTATTTCAGTAGTTTTAAACCAATAAAATCAAATTTAATTTGTGCAGTTTTTTGCAGATAAGATGAACATCTTTTAGTTATTTCTATAGAAACAGACAGGCCTATATTTATTGCAGTGTACGGTCTGACTCGGCGCGTATTTTGAAAAGGAAACGTGCAAATCTTACCGTTTTCTTCCAGCTGTATCCTTCAAATACAGTATAAAATTTTAATAATGTTGTAGAGATGCCTTCACATGACATCAACACCTCCGTGGAGCTGCGGTTTTACAGTAAGCTGTTATCATGGCACCTATTCAAACCTGAGAATGGACCATATGACCACTAAATTAAATCCAGGAGTATCCGCCATAATATCGAAGTGCGCATCACTGATCATTGCTCTCGCTAAAAAAACATAAAACATAGCATGCCACATGACAGCATGCCACCACAATTATGTCTAAATTCATATATTTTTTGTTTAAGTCTTTATAATTCTTTATAATTTCTGCTTATCTCCAGGGGCGTCGCTAGGGCTAATCACTCGGGGCTGGAGCCCCGAACGTTTTTACTCCAGCCCCGAATGTTTTTTTTTTTTTTTTTTTTTTTTGTATGGCCCTATGATTTTCACGGAATTTGTTAAAGCTTGAATCAAATAATCAAAAGTTGGTCATTAAACTTAAATCAAGTCGTGACATGGACTCGTATCTGTAAATATTATGCAGCAAAATACTATTTAAATATGAATCCTTCATGTTCCGCGTGTCTTTTTATGAATGAACGGCGCGGACGCTCCCAGTGATTTCAGCGTCTGCCGTTTCACTAAATGAGGACATAAATATCTTGACAACATCTCCAGAACTGCTCTGAGATTCACTTCATGAGCATTTCACTGTTTCATCTGAGTAAAACAAGTGTCAAAAATACACACAGAAAGTTAACGGTATTCACGGCAACCCGTCAAAGTAAAAGTTCGGTTTATTTTATTAATGGTTCAGTATGTACTTGCCCACTACTACTACTACTACTACTACTATTAATTTATAAAATGTATACAATTTTTTCACACAATATTTCTTCCACGTTTTAAATCTTAATAGTAAATCCCCTTTTGTCAAAAATAAAATATAATTTTCATTAAAAGATCAATTAAATTAATATTTTATATCTTCATTTTATAACCAGAAAAATACAGACATGCAAAACATATTTGGTAACAATAAAACGTAAGTGAGAAAATAAAACATTTTATAGGGTCCTAAACAT
This sequence comes from Labeo rohita, assembly GCF_022985175.1. Lineage (NCBI taxonomy): Eukaryota > Metazoa > Chordata > Actinopteri > Cypriniformes > Cyprinidae > Labeo > Labeo rohita. The sequence goes on along the minus strand of NC_066877.1, from coordinate 372,769 downwards.
GTCATTTTTCTTAACTTTTGATAAATTGACTGTAAATTGTTTAAGATTCATGGTTTTAATTAATTACACATGATTAATTACATTTTGATTAATAAAATTAAATTTAATCATTAAAAAGATCCAGAAAAATGAAAACAGAAAACAGAATTTGAAAAAAATAAAATAAATAAAAATAAAACGGAATTTGGGGGAAATTTTTTTTGCATGCAGCTATATATTTGTTACAGTTATAAATAAATTTTCAAATTTATTATTTTATTTGACATGTTTTTGTAATGTTATAATACTTTGCTATTTGCAGTGATTACTATTTACTATTGTTCATAGTGTGACAAGGTCTTTAACCCCCAGTTTAATGCCCCGGAACCCCCTAAAAGGATCCAGTTTCAAGCTCCCACCCACCACCAATAGCCCCTGATGTTTTGGCACCAGCCTTGGATGTTTTAAAATCCTAGAAACGCCCCTGCTTATCTCCATTAATGAGAATGAAATACTTAATATAAACATGTATATCTAGGTCTAGAATGTTCTTACGGTGCGTACATATTTACACCAAGTTTATTTTTTTATAATCCCAAAATGTACGTGGAAAATTGCGTACGCATACTTCATGCCCATTTTGTGCGTACGCAACGTTTATAAATGAGACCCCTGGCGAGAGCGAGTCTGTAGAAAGCTTTATATGAGGTTGCGTTGCGTGGAGGTTCTTTGACGTGAGTGACGAAATCTGTAAAGAAAAGCGTGTGCGGAAAGCCCTTATATGGATATATCTGGGCGTGTTTTATGCAAATAGTGCACACGGCCGCTCATTTAGAATTCTCCAAATTCACTAACATCAGAACGAAGATAAGAACAAATTCATGTGCGTACGCTCGTGTTGTGAATTAGGCGTAAAGTTTTCGTGAGAAGTTCGAATTTGCGTACAAATACGAATATAAGAATCTATGCAATTATTAGTGAATGAGACACATTGAGATGAAGTCGCGGTGCTTATCCATCAATCCCAATTTCAGCAGGTGAAGGTAGGTGAAATGCCTCTCCATATAAAAAGGTTACTTTTGACAGTGCATATTGGTAAAATCTTGAAGGTCAGGAGGTAAATAACTGAACAATGCAATTATTAGAATCATATAATGGGAGAAGTGAAAACAATAGCTTGGATCAGTAGGAAGGCATATTGTTAAGAAAATTAGTTACAAATATTCATATGCCCCAAGAAGGAATATTTCACCATTGTTTTTTTTTTTTTTTTACATTATTTGTTTATTTATTTTAATTATTTTATTTCTGTCAGTTGAAATGTTTGACAATTAGGGATCCAAACACCAAAAGTGCTTGAACCTGGCTGTCTACGTACACATTTTCTTCTTCATTTTTGCCCTAAAAGTGTATAGGCATTGGAGACCTGAAATCACAAGAGATATATAGCATCCTATATGTCCCAAACTGCACTGCATAGCATAAATAAGTAATCCTGCTTATAAATCATTAAATATTGTTATATATTACTTACACCATCAGAAAAAGAAGAAGAACAAAAAAACCATTATTCCATTTTCTGTTTCTATTTACAGTAACAATAGAATCAGTATTCACAATAGCATGACACAACAGATCCAAACACACATCTATAACTGGCCAGGGCTGAACAGAAACAAGGAGTATAAATACCAAAGCAAAGGAGGGCCTGATAATTAACATAACACAGGTGAAAAGAATGAACTAATCAAGACAACGAGGGGAACTAGGTCAAAGAAAAATCAACAAAGAATACCAGACATGTAACCGTTTTTAAGCATTTTACATTTATTTAACTTATGTTCATATATTCTTTTTAATAGTTAACTTTTAACTATTTTTGAAGTCTGAAATCACAAGTCTTAATATTATAAAAGATATTGAATAAATATTGGTCACAGACATTGTGATTTACTTTAAATTTCATAAAGCCTATTACTTTTCCATGCCACTTTAAATCTTATTTCGATGTAACAAAGTGGGTATATCTAAGTGTGTGAGTTAGTTACTTTTATAAATTAGTCTTCCCATTAACATTGTTCATTCAGACTGATTCACAAACATTGAGTGCGCACAAATACAAGAGGCACGATTTATCGCGTGAACCAACCACAGCCAAACATAAAGTCGTATCCAATCATATTGTGATGGAGGCATTGGCTATATTCGAAATGCCATACTATCATACTACTTCTGCAGTATCTAGTATGTATACTGTGCATAGTATGCAAATTTTCTGTATGCATGGAATACTCAGATGACCTACTATATTTGCCAGCATCTGCTAAATATAACTCAAGTACACTGAAATCAGTATAGAAGCTGCGTTCTGAATGGCATACTACCATACAACTCCTACTATATTGCAAATGTGGTTGCAAATGATCTTATCTTATCTTATGGTCTTATCTAGCAAAATGATCAGTTATTTTTATAAAAAAATAATAAAATTTTTTATACTTTTTAATGGCAAACACTTGTCTTGTCTCACTCTGCCTGAACTGTTTTTTTCCGGTTCATGACAGTTAGGGTATGTCCAAAAATTTCCATGTTCTCCCTCAACTTCAAAATCATTCCATATCACTGTTTTACCTTTTTTGTTAAGGGTGTTTGATCTTCTTTGCATGTTCACTTTGCAAAGACTGGGTCGGTACTTCTGCAGTGATGTAGGTTGATTTTGAAATTATTTTTGAAGTTGAGGGAGAAAATACGATTGGATTTTTTCGACATACCCTGTCTTAAACCAGAATACACAGAGTTCAGGGAGAGCAAGACAAGATGAGCGTTTGAGCTTAAAAATTATTTAAATTGTATTTTTTTAATAAAAATAACCAATCGTTTCGCTAGATAAGACCCCTCTTCCTCGGTTGGGATCATTTACAACTGCATTTGGGATCGTTTGAAGCCGCATTTAAACTGCATTTTGGAAGTTCAAAATCGTGGCACCATAGCAGTCCATTATATGGAGAAAAATCCTGAAATGATTTCTTTACGGCTGAAGAAAGAAAGACATGAACATCTTGGATGACAAGGGGGTTAGTACATTACCTGTACATTTTTGTTCTGGAAGTGGACTTCTCCTTTAACTGTGGTTTGATTAGAGTTGGAACTAAACTCTGCAGGTCATCGGCACTCCAGGACCGACGTTGCCTATCCCTGCTCTATAAAGTGCCTATAGAAAATCATCAAACCCTTTAGAAATAGTTACTTTAATTGTCATACGGCCTGAAATGAAACCCCATACTAATTAACTTTTCCAGCTCTATTTACAATTTTTTAAAGTCATGTTTAGGGTCATTGTGGTGTTGGAAGGTGAATGACATGCCCATCTTCAGCTGTCTAGCAGAGGGACGCAGATTTTCCTCAAGAATTTAGATGTACTTGGCAACATCCATTTTCCTCTTAATCCTGACCAATCGCCCAGTTCCAGCTGAAGAGAAACACCTCCACAACATAATGCTGCCACCACCATGCTTCACAGTATGCATTGTGTGTTTTGGGTGGTGTGCCGTTTTGGCTTTTCGCCAAACATAGTGCTTAGTGTTCTGTTCAAAAAGGTACATTTTGGTCTGTTCAGACCATAGCAGAAAGCATCAGACTCTTCCAAATGTGTTTTGGCACAGCGCAAGCGAGACTGAGTGTGACACTTTTTGTAGGAAAGGCTACTTTCGTGCCAGCTTGCCATACAGGTCAGCTTTTTGTAAAGCTTGGTAGATAGTTGTCACATGCACAAACTGACCAGACCCAGCCATGAAGCCTTGTAAGTCCTTCAAATTTGCTTTTGGCCTCCTGGTAGCTTTTCTTATCAATGTCCTCCTGGGTCTGTCATCCACTTTAGACAGACGGCCTGATCTGGGGCATGTGCTGGTGGTGCCATACGCATTCCACTCCTTAATGATGCTCTGAACAGTACTCAGAGGGATAGCTAACGCCTTTTAAATGTTTTTTAGCCTTCTCCTAACTTGTGGTTTACTACAACCTTATTCTGGAGAGCTTTTGAAAGCACTTTTCCAACCATGGTGAATTATTTGCTGTATCATGCACTATTAACAGTGGAATCTTCAAGAAAGCTCGTTTTATTCTGAAGTAATCAGCACCAGCACTGCTGATGTCAGGTGGGGCAGTTAGCCTGGTGTTTAATCTGAAAGTTGATAGGCAACGTCGGTCCTGGCGTGCCAATATCCTGCAAAGTTTAGCTCCAACCCTGAAAAAAAACTCACCTGCATGTAGCCCTAGTAATTCTGAAGACCTTGATTAGCTTGTTCAGGTGTGTTTGATTAGAACCAATGTTGGCTATTCCTGGACGACAGTGACAGAGCTTGTATGGGACATTTACCGTTTATTTATTTACTATTGTACTGAGGTTTTAACTGTGGTTTTCATGATCTAAATGCTACTATGGAAGAACAATGGTTGGTTTTAAAATCAAACAGCAATAATTAAATTTCACCACATAAAAATACAAAAATCTGAAAGAAAGCAATTTTTGTTTTTGTTACGAAATCCACACAACTACTAAATACAGTCCCCTCTTTTTGATGTATGGAGGAAAGGCAAGATCCCTCTGGAGGTACCAGAAGAATTGCCGGTAAATCTTATTTTTGTGTTCACCTTGACCGGGTTAGGCTACTACTTACTTTTTAATTGGACTATCCATTTATACCAGTTTGGTTCAAGAGAGTTCATGAGGTGAGCGCTTGCATTTAAAAAAATTAAAAATATGCTATTTTGACTCATTTAAAAGTGCAAGTAATTTCATGGTTGTTTTATTGGCCAATACAGAGGGGAAAAATTACTTGGTGCACCTGTAAGAAAGCAAATTACTGTTACTCATTTTGTAAATTAATCATAGATAAGTGTGAATAGACCAGTACTACAGTGAAAATTGCTAACCAACCTAAATTTTTTTTTGAGTAATTTTCCACCCACACTGGTAGCTGCAAGTATAAGTCCAAGACCAATTTCATATTAGGCAGTGCTCTGCAACCCTAACTGATACAGAGAAAAAAAATGCATTGACATTGTAAAGATGCACTTTTCATAAGTTGTGGAATAATGTATATGTATCTGTTGTAATTTACCTAGGCTCTTAAATATCAAATATACTGTATGCTTATAAAAGTTTTTTTTCTTTTTTTTCCATAAACATTAAAGGCCATGCAATTTGGACTACACATACCCTACAACATGAGCTGTAGATGGATGGGAGTATTTATCTTCATTGAAGATACCGCTTACCTTATGTATAATAATGTTCTTGCATAACTTGGATTTGTTAGGTTGCAGAGGATTATCTAACCACGGGGGGGACTTTCTTACTGTCCGGACAGATACAATATTTGTGGAAATGGCCAGATATCATATAGCGTGCACAATAATTGAGAATGGTGGTAAGTTAATTTATCTGCAATCAAATTCACTAGCTTTGGTAAATACCCATGTCTTTATGTCTTCATTGGTCTTTATACCCAAGCTGACATTTTATGCCCTCTGCACAGCTTGTGACAAGATAAACTTTGCATGCCAAAACAAAACAAAAAGAATGATTTATTATTAATTTAGAACTGATGTAATGACATGTCACCATTTATTCACTTGCGTCTGCAAGATTTAACATGACATGAGTTTTTACCAGTGTAGTAAAGCATAAACCATTTGGCAGCTATTTTCAATCAGTCTAAAAATAAATGAAAGATATGTACAAGACTCCATAGCATTGACAATCTCAACAACAACAGGTACAACATTCCCTCTGAAATCCCTCATTTACATTTGATCATTATTTGTTTATTTATTTATTGTTTTGACAAACTCAAGTTCGTAGTCAGGTGCCCCAAGTTTGTAAAAATTTCCCAGTCTTTTTCCTCAGCGAGTTACTCATACTTTAATGGTAATAAAAATCATCTAAATTCTACACCAAGGGTGCAAAGCTCAGATTCTGAAGGGGCGCAGTCCTGCAGAATTTAGCTTCAACCCTAATTAAATGCACATGATGCAGCTAATCAAGTCCTTCAGGCTTATTTAAAAACTACATGGTATGTGTGTTCAAGCCGTGTTTGAACTAAACTCTGCAGGGCTGCGTTTTTTTTTGCACACCCCTGGTCTGCAACATCACTCCAGTCCCCTACATACAGAGTTCATGATTCACTTCTTATTTCCATTAAACCAACATTCTGCTAGACATTCTCAATCACATTCATATGCTTTGCATCCACTACTCACATCTCTTTAAAAACAGTGTCTTCCCACGTCCATTTCTGTGTTAGAGTGCAGCCTGTAAACTGGGTCTCTATACCCATGAATCAGGGGATCCTTGGTAATGTTCACTGCGGTGTAATGGTCTCCTGGTGGAAGAGTAAAAGTCCACATAGTTGCTTGTGGTTCTGAAGCCGTGTGCCTGGCTGTAATCAGTGGGAGAATAGTGCACCATCTTTTCCAGATACGAGTCCTCGTAGGTGTGTGGTGAATGCAGGTATCTGCGGTATGTGTCATGGTTTCTATGGCCTGTTTCATCAGTGTGATACACCTTCTGCACACAAACAAAATAATCTGGTCTTCAGCTAAACAGTCATGTCATGATCTTGTTTGTTCACACTTTCAGCTCATTTTGTGTAAATCATTTATACACAGCCAACAGGGCATTCTACAAAAGTGCTCTGTTCATGAACCCATGAGGGCTGCCCTGGCAGCTAATGCAGCTCATAAGGCAGCATCCTAAACCAAGTGGAACGTCATAAGTGACTAAATTGGCTGAAATATTTTTTTTTTCCTCAAAGTAGCTATTTTTTTAAAAAACAATTTAAACTAGTTTCAATAAGAACATTGTAGTCCAGTATAAAATTATTGTTCAAACTGCTAGTGAATTACAGTAATGAGAATCTAATGGGATAAAAAAAGGAAAATTGTAAAGATACATTATAAGTGATGGTAAGTTCAGTTCAGCCGCCTCACCTGTTCTCTTCTCGACCCCTCTCTGCTTAGAGAAGTGTACGCTCCAGTGTAATACTGTGATGCTTTTGCAGACCCTTAAAAAACAACAACAAGGCAGATACATGTAGCTCAATTTTAGTAAAAAAAAAAAAAAGTGCAGGGTACATGCAAGTACAAGGCGAATACACATTTCTTTATCAGTCGGCATTGCGTATACCCACTTCTAAATTCCCTCTGATGTGCATTATTCAGTGGTGTCCTGCATTAGCCAAAATCATGACAGTTCACCACATGAATAGCTAAACCAATTGCAAATATTCCCTAAAAACACCCAGTAAAGACCAGACCGTGGCGCCCGCTTCCTTCAAAATATGTTTGATTGCGCCTGTTCCCATACCTGCTCTGTCCCCCCACCCCAATCAGGGATGCCAACAGTGATAGAGATGCTGTCAGTTCATGCGCGAGTGCATGTCAGGGGAGCTAAGCAGAGTGGTAAAATAATAATTAATTATTGATTACTAATTTGGATCAGTACATTTTATTGAAAACAATACCATGAAGGGGTCATTGGATGCCTATTTTCCACAAGTTGATATGATTCTTTAGGGTCTTAATGAAAAGTCTCTAATATACTTTGATTAAAAATTATCAATGGTTTTGTAAAACAACACCCTTTTTACCTTGCCAAAATCAGCTCTGCAAAAATCGTCTCATTCTAAGGGGTTGTTCCTTTAAATGCAAATGAGCTCTGCTCACCCCGCCCCTCTCTTCTCTCTGTGGAAAGACGGTCTTGTTTACATTAGCCGCATTTAGCTGCGTTTGGCCGTTAAACTTCCTAACTACAATGTTAAAAGGAAAGGTGATCGCAAAGATTCATAAAAAAAAACACTTATACTCACTTCTGCTGTAAGTGAAGCTGGATCATGAATGATTCGCGCGAACATAGACTAATATATGTAGATCGGGAGGCGCATTCCCTTCACAAACAAACGTAATCGGCTCAGATGTTGGGATTAAATGACGACCACTATGTTCATTATTGCATCCAGCAACACAAGACCTCAATCACTCAATCAGAGATATTCTTGTCTAACTTACATCCCTGCTCTGGCATCAAAACATGGAAAGTTACTGGACTGTGACAGCTGGTCTAAGGTAAGAGCTCATGTCAATCAACTATCGTGGGAGCGGCCTCTGTCGGTGTGACGGCACACTGACAGGCATCTGAGAACGGCTCGATTTGAAAAAGGGGATATTATTTTTACAGATTAATTAAAAACCACTGCATGGATTTTTATCATTACAGATTTGTACATACACTGCCAACACACATTAATATTCAAACAACATGAAAAAGTGAACTTAGCATCCGATGACCCCTTTAAAAATGACAAGAAGCAGTTTTTTTATGATCAGAAATTTCTTAATCCGGTGAACTCCTGTAAACGTTTCAGTCCAAGGATCCAGTAAACAAGTGTGTTCAAACAGTACGTTCAGATCGGCTCTATTACAGAGAAAACCCAACTGATTTCATCACAGATGATCAAAGAGTCACGTCCGAATGACAGTAAGTTATTCTTTTCAGCATGTATTTGGTTTAAAAGCACAAGTGTTTTATATTGGATGCTGGTGTTTTAGATAATGCACTGCTCAGTGGTTTAGTAGTTCTGAATGGATTCATATGGTAGCTTGTACAGTTATTGGTCTTTTGGCATCTCCTGTGGTCCTGTTTGATACTGCAGCTTGACTGGTGCTTATGCTCATTTGTATTAAAAACATGTTTTCTCATAAATTAAGAGGTAACCACTCATCTCCAGGCACCACTACACCACTGGGAACCTTTGTTGAAAGAAGTTCTCATACCTGTACTTTTGTTTTTATTGATGCCATTTTCTCCTTGGTAATTATAAAATTGCATAGTTTGTGTCTTCTGATGATCAGAGTGTTCTTTGACGGCCAGATTGGCGGGAGATGATAATGTGCTGCCTGCTACAAAAACAAACAAACAAACAAATCACTGTATGAGTTTATGTGAAAATAAATAAACTAACTCTAGGGGTGGCACATGATTAACCTAATACTGATTGTTAATTAAAGCTGCAAGCAGCGTTGAAAAGGCCCTTGCACCTGGTGGCTTTAGGAAAACAGCGAACAGTGAGCAATATGCATTTACAGTGGTAAATACAGAAGGAATATGTCGAAGTCTGGTGGCGCATAACTATTACTGGATATTGGGATTTTTCAGAAATTTATCAGGCCGCCATTGACACACACTTTAATGAAAACTCAAGATCTTCACAATTTAACACTGCAAAGGCCTTTAGATTAGACTGACCAAATATAATGCTGATGTCATTAAATCTCTAGGAGGAGTTTATTACAGCGTAAAACATGTCACTTCCTGTTGTCAGCAGGTGGCGCTATGGCTAAGTGAATATGGTCACTTATAAAATACAAAGCCTGAAACACATATCAGATGTGTGCAAAGTTTCATGAGTTTTCAAATGTTTAGGCCCTCAAAAATGCTATTTATTTTGGAGAAGAATCATCTGAGCAATTCCAGTAGGGTCGTCCATCGGTGCTCAGGCCCTAATTACAGTCAGAACTATATTTACTTAATCTACAGTAAATACACAGCTGTGATATTTCACTTCTCCTTTCACTGTAAAAATGATGCAATATCACTTATAAAACGGTTAGTTCCAGTTCTCAATTCTGATTGGTCAGCAGCTGTGTTTTACTTACGATAAAGCAGGCTATGACCGTTTCACCCAACGGTTCTGTGTATCACCGAGCAACACCCTTAGCAACATAAACAATCAATAGGTGCGTTCTGACTGATGGTTTCTAAGCAGTGTTCACTGTTCTCTACTCCCTAAACAGTGGACTTTGCTGACAGTAATCGCTCATTTTAGAATGGCAAATGGAACATCAAAGAAAAGCACTGACGGGATTATGAACATTATGATATAAACTTAAAAAAAAAAAAAAAATGTATTTTACTTTTAAATTTAAATACATATAAAATACATACACAATTTTGTATCTAATAAATAAAATCTAAATTCATGTTTATTATACACGTATGACTATTGTTAAAGTGTGCTCATCTCGTGGTTTCTTTCCCACATGCAGCCTGATAGTAAACACTGCTAAGATAAATAAAGTAAATAAAATGACAGTTAGCTTAGCTATTGCCAGTTTTACTTATTTTACCGATTAATACAATGTGCAAATGTAACATTTGTCGCCATAACCATTCATAAATACTCTAGTTTGTGTAATAATAACAGTGTTTTTTTTAACAAAGTGATTAACAACAAAGTCCTACATTCATCTTCATTATCATTTCTTAATGAACAATAAAACACTGTAATGTATCTGTCTGTATAAGGTGTGACACTAACCTGTGTGGTGCACAGGGGACATCTGTAGCGTGGTTGATGGTAGAGTGGGTTGTGATTTAAAGCGCTCTCTCTCCAGAGTTGATACAGGAGTCAGGAAGTGATTCTGATTCCAACCATCCTGTTCAAACACAGAAAGAAATAAACACACACACACCCTAATGCGGAGCAGCTGTAGCCTTATTGTGCTGCTGCTCACCTTCTTATAGATGGTGCGCAGGTCTCTGTACTGCCACAGCATGTTCAGCACCTGAGCGGCCGCCTTCACCACCTTCATAGAGTATCTGCTGCAAACGCATGTGCAAAACATAGAAAATGTGCAGAGCGGTGGAGCTAATAACCACTGATTTAGACAAGTAAAGATATATTTAAGAAAGTATATTTGTATATGTGTGCTCTGGTGAAGTATTAAATGCAGTATTAAACTATATAACAGATGAAGAAGCATTTAGGTTTATCTGTTTAGTATTTATAGCAGTCACCAACCTTTCTCCTCTGCCCTTGGTGATGTTGACGAGTTTCTCAATGCCACCCGCATCTGCCAGGGCTTTAGCATTCTCCATGTTTCTTCTGGTGACCTCATGTAGTGTGCAACATATAGCCGCTACCGTAGCATCTGACAGCTGTGTAGTGTTTCCCCCTGGCAAACGGTTCACCAGGTCCCGCATGGCATACTTCCCTGAGATACAACCACCATCAATCATCAAGGACACACAATTAGGGCTATCGATCTCCTTTACAGAATCTGCAAACTGCATGTGTAAAACTCAGGGAAGAATTATTTTTGTGGCAGATATCATAATCAACAGATAAGTCTGAGCTGGACGATGACATAACTTAATCAATGATGAACTGACTTTAACAGAAAAATCGACTGTTTACTTTTGTCTTCTTTTTTGATACAATCTGTATTTTATAAAAAGCTACAAAGGTAAAGGTGACTTGACTCAACTTGATAAGACATTCACTACGTGAATAAAATATTAAAGGCTTATCTTGGTAACAGCACTCTCACCGATCAGTTCTTTATTTCTCACGTCTAGGGCCATGTTTCTGAGTGCTGTGGCAATGGAGCACACCACTCTGTCGTTGTCCATTCGCAGTAACTCCACTAGAATGGGCAAACCTTTCTCCTTACGGACTGCTGCACGAATATACTCTGCAAACTACAGAGAAACAACAGATCTTTTTTTAAGTACATATATAAATACCTAATGCGGACTGAATATGTCAAGCAATGAAATTTATGTCCAAAAACGCTAAATACTATGCTTTATTTTACATTTATTGTATAGATGTTTGCAAAACTTAAAAATTGGGATGTCTAGACAGTTTTATGCTATTTTAGCAATAAACATAAAAATGACATCTCTAAATAAGTAAACAAAAAAAAACAAAAAAAAAAAACAAAAAAGGGTAACTGCAAGCTTACATTTCACAATGTGAATTCACATCTTGCAATGTGCAGTTACATTTCAGTTGTGATGCATATATATACATATACACATTACTAGCTTCTATCACAAGCCTTTGGACTTTATTAAACTGGGAAATATAGAATAACACACCTTCCAGTTTCCTGCGGAGAGATTCTGGAGTGACCCGGCGGAGCCCTCTAGAGTGGCTGGGTTTGAGCTCTCAGCTAACAGGGTAAGATAAGGCTTCACTACAGATGGGTGCCACAACATTTCAGCACCTTTAGGAGACTTTGCGAATCCAGGGATCGGCCCGACACCATCCCACTAAAGTACACAGGATTTATTAGTTGACTTAAAGAGACAGTTCACCCAAAAAAACACCACCACCACATATCAATCCAAAACTATATGACTTTCTTCTCTGCGATATAAAAGAAACTTTTGTGTGTATTTAATATCTGTATATTTTTGTTTTTTATATATGTTTTTTGTCCAGATAATATAAGTCAATGGGCTTCATAGTTGTTTGGTTCCCAACATTCTTTAAAATATCTTCTTTGGTGCATGATGCGAAAAAGATAGAAGTGCATGTAGATGTAAATGATGTCAGAACATGAACATGCACAATGCTGTTTTTGTGGGAACTTCAAAATACCATGAATAATTAATTATGAAAAATTATTCTGATTATTTTTTAATGCATTTTAAGAATACTTTCCCCATCAGCTGTTTACAATGCACAAAACTGCTGCATTCTGCGTCAAGGACGCATGTACACTCTGATAGATCAAAAAAGTTCATCAAAGTTGTCCTAAAACAAGAATGGGTATTGTTTTTGTTTTAGGACAATTTTGATGAACTTGGTTTTGATCCACTTCAAATGTTAACTACTGTAGTTTAAAAGTTTTTGCAGGAGTTTTATGAAGTAATGAGATGAAGATCAGATTACTAGTAGATAAGTAATTTGCAAATCATTTGGGTACTATTTTGATATTACTGTGAAGGAGCTACCTTAAAGTGCTGTTAAACCCTCTTTGATGATGTAATGCTATTAGTCTCACCTGTTCTTCAAGTAAATTCTTCTTTTTTCTCCTCTTCCTCCCCCAGCAGCTGTAATCTGCCTCTTTACTGGGTGACCCTGACCCCATTAACCCATCAAGCTCCTGATTGGCTGTCAGCCAGGAGGGTGACATTTCCAGCTCCAGCCGAAAGGAGAGATTCCTCAGAATGCAAATGCAGTTTTCCACAATCTGAGAGAGAGACAGTCTTCACTGACTGAACATGATTGTGTAACTAAGTGTAAGTTTGTGTGACTGAGTGTGTGTGTGTGTAATGGGTTCCAATGCATACCTTGCTGTCAAAATCCGAGGTGCTGACACAGGCTTTGATGACATACAGTAGCGAGTCCACGAGTCCCTCGCAGGAGCGCATATACTTTCTGGCTTCTTCTCCAGCTGAACTCAGGTTCCTGTGTCAACACAAAATCACTGCACAGTCAATTACAAACAGAATTACAGCTCTGATTTGATTTATTAGTACAGAGTTTAATTTTAAGGTCATGGAAAATCACTTAAATATATACCCAATTTAAGCAATAAGATAACACAGGTTGTTGGTATAATCACAGCTAAAGGGTGCTTTTAGGCATGGCACACAGTGCAGTGAATAAATGCACAATATAGAGCAATCTCTTGTGCAAAATAAAGCATTTATAAACCATTTGCTACAAAATAAAACATTTTCATAGTGCAACAAGAAAGCAGCTGCTCTGACATGCTTTAACATGCAGCAAATATGTAATACTAAATTATTCTTTAAACAAGTACAAAAAGCCTATTGTTTAAAGTGGAGAGAAGCGCTCACTCACAAGAGAAAAATAAAGTGTAAAGGGATCATCAGATGCCCATTTTTTATATGATTCTTTAGGGTCTTAATGAAAAGTCTATAATATACTTCGGTTAAAAATTCTCAATGGTTGTATAAAACATCACTCATTCTACCTTGCCAAAATCAGCTCTGCAAAAATAATCTCATTCTGGTCGAGGCTGCTTTAAATGCAAATGAGCTCTGCTCGCCCCACCCCTCTCTTCTCTCTGTGGAGAGACGAGCCTGTTTACTTTAGCTGCATTTAGCCGCTAAACTTGCTAACTAGCACATTATTAGGAAAGGCGATCACAAAGAGTCATAAAAAAAAAAAAAACACTTATACTCACTTCTGCTGTAAGTGAAGCTGGATCATGAATGATTTGCACGAACATAGACGGATATATGTAGATCGGGAGGTGCATTCCCTTCACAAACAAACGTAATCTACTGCATCTTCAGCTGCTCAGATGTCGGGAGTAAATGACGACCACTATGTTCATTATTACATCCAGCAACACAACACCTCAATCGCTCAATCAGAGATATTCTTGTCTAATTTACATCCCTGCTCCGGCATCGAAACAAAGAGGGCGGACTGTTACAGCTGATCTGAGGTAAAACGTTCATGTCAATCAACTATCGTGGGAGCGGCCTCTGTTGGTGTGACGCCACACCGACAGGCAACTGAGAATGGCTCGATTTGAAAAAGGGGATATTATTTTTACAGATTAATTAAAAACCACTGCATGGATTTTTATCATTATAGGGTAGATGTGTACATACACTGCCAACACACATTAATGTTCAAACAACATGTAAAAGTGAATTTAGCATCCGATGACCCCTTTAACTGTAATCATGAAATTTGCATAGTTGTCACATCTTGCACACTTACATGCCCTTTGAATGGAATAAAAATCTTTTCAAACCATGGCGGAATATCCTGTGATGTCCACTTCACAGGAAACTAATGATCAAATGGAACAAACCTCTGAAGCGATAAGAGAAACACACAAAATGTGCAGTGCGGGGGTCGCGAGGACCAAAATTAAGAACCGCTGCTATAGACTCATCAGAGCCACTAGGGAGTTTTGTTTGAGCCTTTCTTTTGATGTTTCAATTTGATTCAATAGTGAGGGTGAGGGTTTACAACCCACAGCTGGCATGATCCACAGGGTTATTTTGCCAGACAATATAATGGACAGGTGTGTGCCTTTCCAAATCAAGTCCAAATTTAATCTGTCATAGGTTAACTCCAACCATGAAGATGATTCAGATAAATAAAACTGCTCCACTGCTTTGTAATGTCATTAATTCACACGTTTTCTGGCTTCACACTGGCTTCAGAAGACTTGGAATATGGTACTTGTATGGACTACTTGCTGATATACTATAATGTTTTTTTTGTAATTTTTTAACTTGAAAGCCCCTGATCCTTACTCATTCACTTTCATGATGGATACAGTTGCTGAAACGTGGTTGTAAGTATATATAAAACTCTAAGAATAGGAAAAGGGGAGACCCAACCCAACATACTGACTTTCTTCTAAATCTCATCAAATCTATTTTTCAATTGATAATAATTAACACAATTTATTATTTGTAATTAATATTTATAATTATATTTAAAATATTCTTTTTGTTTTTTGTATCTTTTTTTACTTCTCACTTTATTCCTCTTTATCAGTTTAGATAAACATTTAGTGAATGTGAATTAGGTTACACATTTATTAATAATGGTTTGTGAATATGAATTAAAACTATTCTGACTTCATACTTTTCATCCATGAAGTGGTGCTGTGATGTGCTGCAATTACCTGAGACAGCCAGTGGTGTTGCGGAGCACAACAGATGAGTGCAGCTTGAGTTTGTGCTCATCGTGAAAGTCAGAGCTGCTCCAGCCTGAGTGAGGGATGATCACAGTGTTGGTCATGCTGCTTAAGGCATCGCGAACGATAGTCATCTTCACTGCATCACACGAAGACAGATTCCACAACACACCTACACACAGAAAGCAGTTCACATGCATGATGTTCCTGGACAATTAAACACAAACCTGTCTATCTGTAGTCTGCCTTGATATATAATGAATTACTGTGGTCATTAAAGCTGTCTCGCAAAAGTGACAACAGGTCTTTGTGTAAAAAAAAAAAACAAAAAAAACATTTACTGTCTTACTATAAAGATTTATGGACTATACAAATGTCATGTAATTGTCTGAACAATTTAATTACATCTATATCAGCATCTATATCAACAAATTCTGGGAGATATCAGACTCATTTAGAGAGACCAGTGGCCAACTAGTCATTTAGGTATGCATTATGCTCTTAGCTGACCACAGGGGGGCTGTTTTAGCCCAGCATCTTTCAAAGAACGGATATGCATAGCATAGCTCTAACATGTAACCACTACCGGCAAGCTGAATGACACACAGAACAAAGATAGACCAGAGACAATGGGAACATGAAGGCTATATATATATACATATATATATATATATATATATATATATATATATATACACACACACACATAAACATGGAGTAATCGCATAGCAAGGAACTCCTAAGAGTAACTAAACAGTGAGCCACGGACCAAAAAGAACAGAGAAACACATGACCAGTGTAACCCAATCATAACATAGGAACAAACAGACACCTGACAAACAAACATTAAATAATCAAGTGACTCTTGACACCCTAAAAGAAGATCCACACAGAAAAAAGGGAGGCAGTCTAGGGGGAGGGATGGAGAGCCAGGTCCATGTAGTGGAAGTGGAACAAAACTGTGACATGGTGCTGGACTGGGGGTTTGTTCTTTGTACATCGATAACAGTTAGCTGGATATTATTTTTGGTGATTTGATATGAGCATGGATTGTCAGGTTCTTCGAAGCGCATCCTAGAGTTTCTGTCAAAGCAACAGTCTGTTAATTCTCAGGAGCAGGCTTATTTCACATAGCTCGTTGTTTTATGATTTTTTTTTTTTTATACATTAGATTGTATCATTTTAAGTGAAGATGACACTGAAAGTCTGTCCTAGTCACTGCTATATTCTTAGAAGTGTTCCTATTATACCAGAAAAAAAATTAAACAAAAATAATAATTTAAAATTTTGTAAATAATTAAAATAATCTTTAAGGACGTCAGGATTTGTTGTGTCACACCTTGCTGCATTCAGTGTAGACAGCGTCACTGATTATAATAGGCTCTATAGTATTTTTTTAGTATATTAATTACAAAATTAGTCATTAGCATTTTGTTGTTATGAGTGTGAGTATGGGTATTTTACAGATTCTAATGACGTACTGCTCTTATCTGTACAATCAAAAATGACAGAGTAATTTGAGTTCAGGAAAGTTTTTTTTGTTTGGAAGGGTGATTCGTTTGCATTATCAGAATGTGCTGGCAGTTTTGTGTCCCTTTATATTTAATTAATACAGTCATGACCAAAAATATCTGCACCCTTGCAATTCTGTCAGAAAATTGTTCCAATTGCAAATGTTTTGGTATTCACATGCTTATTGTTTTTGTTTGCACTGCAACAACACAAAGAAAAAGAAGAAAAGGCAACTTGATAAAATTTCACACAGAACTCAAACATGGACCGGACAAAATTATTGGGACCTTGTCAAAATTGTAAGAAATAATTGCTTTTCAAGCATGTGATGCTCCTGTAATTTGTATTTAGACACACCTGTGGCAAGTAACAGGTGTGGGCAATATAGTAATCACGCTCGCAACCAGTTAGAATGGAGAAAAGGTGACTCAACCTTTGTGTTGTATGTCACACTGAGCATGGAGAAAAGAAAAGAAGTGTAAAGAGTTGTCTGTGGATTTGAAAGAAAACATTGTGGGAAAACATGGACAATCTCAAGGCTGCAAGTCCATCTCCAGGGATCTTAATTTTCCTGTGTCCACTGTCCCAATATCATCAAGAGGTTTACAGCCCATGGCACTGTAGCTAACCTCCCCTGACATGGATGGAAGAGCAAAATTAATGAAAAATTACAACAAAGGATTGTTTGAATGGTGGATAAAGAACCCTGATTAACTTACAAACAAATTCAAGCTGATTTGCAGACACAGGGTATAACAGTGACTGCTCACACTATCCGTCGCCATCCTAATGAAAAGGGACACTATGGTAGGAGACCCAGGAGGACACCACTGCATAAAAAAGCAAGACTGGAGTTTGGCAAGGCAAGAAATTGACTTAAAAGTGCAGGAAAAAGTGGCTTATAAACCTCCGTCTGTGGTCAAGAGAAGAGTCGGATAATGCTTGTGTGTGCAAATGGTTAAGAAAAGATATAATAATATGTTAAGATATTAATAAAGAAATATATTTAATAAATAAATAAATAAATATATACAGGGTGAGACAGTGAGAATTCACCTAATACTAAACGCCACATGTAGACACAATGTAAGATATTATATTTGTAGTCCCGAGAGTGCCATTGATTATAACGCAACATTGTGAGACTGCAATAAATTGAAGTGAGTGACAGCTTTTTAGTGACTATATGGAAGTGCTATTTGCTCGCTTTCTATAATCAGTTCCGAATTTTAATAAAAGTGTTGCTTTACGTGCTGCTAACAGGACCAATAGCCACAAAACCCTGCACAGAACGGATGAGGTGGAGGAATGTGTGTACTGTACTAGAGAAATGTATAAGCAGAAAATCACAACATATGTTGGATGTGATCCTTATGTTATGAAGAGGAGTGATTTTTCAACTAAACTGAAATAGCTGCCTCAGTTGCCTGTCATCAAGGCGGTGAAAATAAGCTACGCAAACAAACTCTTTAGAAAGTGAGTTTTAAATGTTTACATTATTTAATTTTAAGGCAGCGTGTCTTTTTTTTTTTTTTTTTTTTTTTCAGTTTTAATTTTTTCATTTTTTTAAATTGTTTTCAAAGAGAGTGCCATGTTTTAAGAATGTTAGGAGCGTGCCGTGCCAAGCTAGTTATAAGACCATAAATGTGACCCTGGTCCACAAAACCAGTCATAAACGTCAGTTTTTTAAAATTGAGATTTATACAACATCTGAAAAGCTGAATAAATAAGCGTTTCATTGATTTATGGTTTGTTAAGGCAGTACAATATTTGGTTGAGACACAACTATGTGAAAATCTAGAATTATAAAAATATTTATAAGCCAAAATTTTTGTAAAATTGCCTTTAAAGTTCTCTAAATGAACATCAAAAATTAAGTTTTGATATATTTACGGTAGGAAATTTATAAAATATCCTCATGGAACATGATCTTTACTTAATATCCTAATGATTTTTGGCATAAAAGAAAAATCAATAATTTTGACCCACACAATGTATTTTTGGCTATTGCTACAAATATAATACTTAGAATATAAATATAGAACCTTTTGGTCATACCTAGAATACTGCAATAGAGGAAGTAAAATGTTTTCGCATTTCTCCTTTAAACTCTCAAATAACCTTCCTGATAATGTTTCGTTCTCAGACACACACTCTCTGTTTAAATATAGATTAAACAGAGCACACAAAGAACCTCATAACCTTTCACTCCAGTTATATTTGATCAAATTCTTTTTTTTTTTCTATATTATTTTTATTTATTGTGAATATTCGAGTACAATCATAAACAATCATATAGCATATTTCAAGTTACATACAAAGCTCAGTGTAACCAAAGATTATCTTTACAATATGTGGATGTGTACAATTACACAATATGTTCAAACTATAAGTTATACTCAGCCTTCGTTAAACTGTTTCACAGTGTAACCAGTTTTCCTTTTTACAAAGAGAAATAACAAAGAAAAGAAAAAGAAAAAGAAAAAGAAACTATATGCTTCCAGGGTGAGAACATGTGTCCTAAATCAATTCCATACAGAATAACCTCAGATGACAGGTTATATGCATATTTGCAAATGTATATATATATATATATATATATATATATATATATAAAAACATTTATTATAACTATATATCTACATTTCTTTTATTTATTTATTTATAACAACAAAATCAGGCCTTCTTTCTGATACATATTCAACCCATTTCCTCCATTTTCCCAGGAATGAATTCTTCTTTAAATTGACCAAAAATGTGATCTTTTCCATCGTATAAATCTCTGTGGTCACATCTATCCAATTATCTAAAGTTGGTTTCTCTTGGTTTAACCATTTACATGTAATTGCTTTCTTGCTGGCTGCCAAAAGCACACCCATCAGGTATTTATCATCTGCTGTTACTATATCCGGATATACACAGCCAAAATACAGCAATTTGCTTTCTAGAGGTATGTCTCTTCTAAAGATATATTCAAGAGCCTCTTGTATTTCTTTCCAGTATTCTTGAATTCAGGCATTCCCAAAATATATGATAATGGTTTGATTCATTACATCCACAATTTCGCCAACATTTTGGAGAAATATTACTGTATTTGGCAGTTTGTGCTGGTGTTTTAAAATATCTAATAATGTTTTTCCAACAGTATTCTTTCCAATTTAGTGAACAAGTTGATTTCTTGTATATCTGAGAAACAATATTATATCTAATACCTGATGTGTATGCCCTCTTAAGCAGGTCTATCAATGGACTCAAATTATCTTCAGGTTTTCTTTTTATTTTGATCATAATAATTTCTAACCTGGGGGTATCTGTAGAAGTCCTGATTTTTTAGAAAAAACTTTTCCTTTAGTAGTTGAAAGCTTAAAATTTCAACTTTCTCAATAATGGTGCAAAAACAAGTAATTCCCTTTTTTGCCCACAATTTAAATCTGTTATTCAACCTGTTTGGGGTGAAGTCTGAATCATAAGCAACCCATTTCAAAACTGTACTGTATTCCAACAAATTATATTCCTTTATCACTGTTGCCCAGATATTTAAAGTAAGTTTTGTCCATGGGTCTTCTATAATTTCTATATATTGTCGTAATTTGCTATCTGTTAGTATGGCTTGTATAGGGATACTCTTTGAAATATAACTTTCCATATCCTTCCACGGGGGAATGATAATGTGGGTCACACCAGTTCACCATGGTCTTAATTTGTGCTGCTATATAATAATCTTTTAGTGAAGGAAGAGCCCATCCTCCTTTATCCTTTGGCAACTGCAAGTTTTAAAACGCACTCTGGGCTTTTTTCCTTGCCAAATGAATCGTAAAAACATTTTATCCCATTCTATGAATTGTTTTGCAGTTATTTCTACAGGTAAACATTGAAATAGATATAGAAATTTTGGTAATATGTTCATTTTAATTGCTTCGATCCTTGAGCTAAAACTGAGAAAAGGAATTAAATTCCATCTGGTTAGATCTTCTCTAATTTTTAGAGTTAATGGACGAAAATTATTTTTTTGTATTTTTTCTATGTCTTTTGTCAATTGGATACCTAAATATTTAAAAGATTTTGTACGCCATTTTAATGTAAATGTATCTTTGATATTTGCAGGAGGAATATAGTTATATGAAATTACTTCTGTTTTCCCAATATTTAATTTATATCCAGAAATAGGACCAGAGTTCTGAAATTGTCTCATGAGTTGAGGTAAAGATTTGGTTGGGTCTCCCAGATAAATCAGCATATTATCTGCGTAACAGGCAATCTTATGTTCCACTGCTTTTATATTAATACCTTGGATTGTTTTATCCTGTCTGATGCTTTGTACTAAGGGTTCCAAATAGAGTGCAAATAGCTGAGGAGACCATGAGCATCCTTGCCTAGTTCCTCTCTCCAATGTAAATGACTTTGATAAATAACCATTAATTCTTATTTTTGCAGTCGGCCTATCATAAAGTGCCTGTATACTTCTAATTATAGTTTCATGAAAGCCAAATCTGTGTAGAACCTTATAGAGATATGTCCAGCTAACTGAGTCAAAAGTTTTTTCAGCATCTAGACTTAGAATCATTGCTTTTAATTTGTTTTTCCTAATATGATTCATAACATGTAACGTGCGTCTAATATTATCTTGTGTTTGGCGCTGACAGATGAAGCCTGATTGGTCTTGGTTTATTAGGTTGGGCATGAATTCTTCCATTCTTCTGGCCATAATCGATGTAAACAATCTATAATCAACATTTAATACAGATAGAGGTCTATACGATCCACATTGTAGCTTATCTTTTCCTTCTTTTGGTATAATAGATATAATAGCCTCCTTCCAAGATGGCGGGGCTGTTGCATTCTTTAAGACCCAATTGAAAGAACGGACCGAGATAGGTATTATTTCCTTTTGGAATGCTCTATACCACTCCCCAGTAAATCCATCAGGTCCTGGGCATTTATTAGACTTTAATTTAGTAATAGCCCCTTTCACTTCATTTGCTGTTATTTCTGCTATCAGTAATTTATTCTGCTCATCAGTAAGGGTCGGTAACTCCAATTTGTCTAAAAAACAATCAATCTCCTCATTTCTATCATCAGGCATTTTAGAATATAATTTTTTTATAAAAAGTTTCAAACACATCTTGAATATTGTCTTGTTTATTTTGTATTGTATTGGTTATAGGATCCTTGATTTTGTATATTGTTTGATTAGTTTGTTGCTTTCTTAATTT
Source organism: Labeo rohita (assembly GCF_022985175.1). Taxonomy (NCBI): domain Eukaryota; kingdom Metazoa; phylum Chordata; class Actinopteri; order Cypriniformes; family Cyprinidae; genus Labeo; species Labeo rohita. Next base: position 350,579 of record NC_066877.1, on the reverse strand, counting down.
CCATGACAATACTTTCATAAATTTTGACCCATTTTCATAATATTTTTGCCTAGAAAATATCATTTTTTTCTCTATCTCTTGGGTATACAGCATATTAATTTTGTTTCTCATTTTTTTTATTTGTTCTAATATTTTTGGATTTTGCCTATCTTTATGTTCTTTTTCTAACAGCTTTAATTGATGCTGTGATTTGTTTAACTCCTGTTGTCAAATTTTCTTTTTACGTGAGGCAAATGCTATAATTTTGCCTCTTAATACTGCTTTAGTAGCATCCCACAGTATTGGAGGTGTGACCTCTACATTATCATTATTTTCTAAATAAGAATCATTTTCAATATATATTTTAAATGAGGGGTCATTAAGAAGGTTCAAATTAAATTTCCACAAGGTATCCTTAAATGTATTATCTAGTTTCACTTTTAGGTAAATTGGGGCATGATCACTGACATCTATTGTTCCAATATCACAGCTTTTAACTCTAGTCCTATCTCTATTAAACATAAGATAATAATCAATCCTGGTGTAGACATTATGTGGGGGAGAGAAATGTGTATAATCCTTAGTATCTAGGTATAGGTCTCTCCATATATCAATTATGCCAATATCATTCATCAATGCATTAATTTTCCGATGGATGGGTTTAGGAGTTGTTGCTTTCTTGTTTGTAGAGTCTAATTCAGGTTGTAGGTGTATGTTTAAATCACCTCTACAAATCAATATACCCTGCGTTTTAGAGACCATAATTTGAAAAATCTTTTGAAAAAAATTAAAATTACTACCGGGTGGGGCATAAATATTAAATAAAGTGACGTATGTTCCATTTAATATTCCATGGACAAAAATAAATCAACCTTCTTTATCTACATATTCATATTTCTTTTCAAAAATAACGGTATGAGAGATCAAAATGATAACTCCTCTCCTATGCCCTGTATGGTATGATAAGTAATAGATCTGAGTAAATCCCATTCTTTTCAATTTTTCATGCTCAGTGTTATTTAGATGCATCTCCTGTAGATATACTATATGAGCATTTTCTCTTTTCATTTTACTTAAGATTTTTTTCCGTTTAACAGGGTTGAGTAGGCCATTCACACTGAAGGAAATTACTTTTACTTAGTTATTAGATATGTCTATTCAATTTAACACCAAAATCAAAAAGGTAGGAAAGACACAGTCCCTGGAGAACAGTATATAAACAAATAATGAAAACTCCAAGAATCTGACAAACATATTGAACTTCCAAGATAGGGGTCTCACACAAACGACCCTGAAACAAGCTAGTGGTAAAAATCTAGCATGGAGGGGAAGCCTTCTCTTCCACCGTGGTGATCAGGGCCCCCCAGTTCATCGTCTTTACATGAGCTAAGAAAAAACATAACTCACGTGTCCGACGTATTGTGCTGTCATAGAACAAAACTAAGAGAGAAGTCAGATCAACACATATCTAACGGTTTATAGTTGTAGATGGCATAACGTTAGGTAGACTCCAGTTATCTTCTATATGCCTGTAGACGATCTCTAACGTCTGTCGATCTCGGGGTCTTTTTAGCTCTTGTCTTTTGTTGTGCCGCAGTCTCCCAAGACGTGTGTCCAGTTGTTCCATTAGTGATTCGGTCAGCGGTGTTTTCTCCACGTGGAACCCTCTTTTCACCATATCCAGATAAGCATCTTCAGCTGTGTGATAGCCCACAAAGATATCTTTTTTCGCCCATGCCTTCCGGATCACTTCTTCTTTCATTTTGTACCTGAGGAATTTCACTACAATCGATCTTGGTCTCGCATTCTTCCCAGGTTTTGGTACGAGTGCCCGATGGGCTCTCTCCACATGCAATTCTGTATCCGGAGGAAAATCCAAAGTGTCTCGCAGCAGTTGTTCAACGTAGTCATTCATGGAATTCTTCTCTATGTCCTCGGGCACGTTGTATATTCTTATATTGTCTCTTCTTGACCTGCCTTCTTGATCAATCTGTTTGCTTTCCAGCTGCGACTGCATCTTTATCATTTTTTTCATCGTCTCTTCCACATTTTGCACTCGCGTTTCAATTCCTTCAATACGATCTTCTGCGTGACCGATCCTTTGATTCGTCTTGTTTAATTCGATCTTGATTTCATCAAGTTGACGGTTGTTCTCTTTTCGAAAGTTTTGAATCTCTTCCAAGATTCGTTCCAGATTGATCTGGGCACTATCCGGGTTAGCACGATTAGCATCGTGTGCTAACGCATGTGCTGCGCCGGCGCCTCCTTGCTGTCTACCCTCAATTTCCAAGGCGTCTGTGTTAGTTTTCCTGCTCTTCTCTCTTGTTTCCATTGTTATCCCACTATTACAGACTGCTTTACCTAAAGTTTTTATTTGTTCTCAAGGTTTAGGGGATCTGTTAGTTAAATCGTCGGGGAAGACGATGGACTATGCTGCCATTCTCTCAGTCACCAGAACCGGAAGCCATATTTGATCAAATTCATGTGACTATTCTCGAAAAGTCTTGCTTAAACAGTCCTGAACAGCAGCTATGTGTTCTCAGTGGAATTGTGTTTATCGTTTCTGTTTGAATACTGTATGTCATTTACTCACGGCACGATCTGTATTATCTAAGAACTATACATTTCTGCCATATGGACATTACTTTCACAAACTCAGCTCTGATAACAACGTACTTTTAACTGTAACACAGAAACATGCATCTCCTGTAAAGCTGCTTTGAAATGATACAGCATTGTGAGCAACACATAGTGGTGTTTTGTTATTGAATGGATCATCATTTTCGAACGAATCAAATTCAGTTGTCCCAAGTGTATCTTACATTGTTTTGTCAAATGAAGTCAAAACATTATGATCGCCATCTGGTGGCTACCTGCAGTAAAGGACAATAACCTCCGCCCTCTCAATGTGAACAAAAGGGACATAAGCAGAAAAAAAAAAAAAAATCAATTTACACTTAAAATGAAATATTCCCAAAGACATTATCCATCATTTTAGGTAGTTTTTTTTTTTTTTAAATCACGCTAATGCATGTTCATTTTTGTAATAAGTTTGATTTTAGTTTATTATTTGATGCTATAAAAACAGGGTGTGGTGTCATGATTGTGTGCTTGCGATTGGGTCTGCATGAGTTTGGGTGGGATTTTGACAGTGCTCGCCATTTACTCAAGAAGACAGCGGCCATATTGGGATGTTTTGGCTTCACTTTTCTATAGTGGAAGGAGGTGGAGATGCATTGTCCATCTTTTTTACAGTCTATGAATTGTTTAATCATTTTAACAAATCTGCTGAGTAAACAATTTCATTCAATTATTGATATTGTTATTATTATTTTTTTTCGATATTGCACACCCCTAGCCGCTAACATCTAAAATACATCTGATCTAAGTAGAAATGCAAGTTAAACACTCCACTGCTTAGGCTAATGTGATGGTGTCACAGACCAACAATATATGTCATTTTATAATACTATAGACTGAACAAGTTATGCATTTTTTTTACAAATACATTAAGAGAAATGTGTTTATTGACAGAACATATGCTGTGTATAAATGAGACAATTTATACACTTAAACACGTATGTAACAACAGACCGGCTGACCTGTGACAAGCTCTCGTACTTCAATGTCCACTGTTGTTCTCAGCAGGCGAAGCAGTGCAGGAACTCCACCTGCGTTTCTCACGGCAATCTTGTTGTCATCTGAAGCTCTGCCATAAACAAGGTTCCTCAGGGCTCCACATGCATGCTTCTGCACATCCAGAACCTTATGATCTAACAAATCCACCAGGTGTTTTATTCCACCCAGACGGCACACCTTCGAAACACAAGAGATTTTCATTTTGTTCAGGGTTTTTTTTTTTTAAAAAGCAGGTTTCCCAAACATTTCCTTTTATCTGCCACTGTTCTGTATTGCGGTTCATTTCATAGCCCACACTAATTACAGGTTTCTTTTCATCTTTATATAAACAGTTTTACGTAAGCTCACTGTAAACATGGACCACTTTCACCTTGCATGGGCACTTTTTACTTTCCTGCCTGGTAGTAAGAAGTTTAGGACATTTCGAACCCACACCTACAGATTTATGGTTCATTTCTAGCATATCTTTATTAGAATGAACAATACTGGACTCTCTACACTTTCATTATCATTACTGCCACTGTCACTTTATTGGGTTACTTTTTTTTTTTTTTTTTTTGATTAGGCACGTCGAGTCACTTTTCTGTTGGGCTTTACGCAGTAAAGCCTGCGTCAAAGCAGCTTCATAGTGATGAACAGGAAAAGAACAGAATCATTTATGGAAACTCAACTATGGGGACAGTTCAGATTCTGCTGTAAAGCAGCTCTAAAAATACATTAGTGTCATTATTTAGCTCAAGTCAGTTCAGACAAGGCTGTGCAATAAATCATATTTTAAGCGTGATAATGATTTCTGCTTCTCTCCATTTATTAAGCATGGTCTGCAACTGAAAAAAAAATTAACTGAAAACAAAAAATTACTGTTTTTTTTAGTCCTGCTTTACAGCAGAATCAGAATTGTTGTGTGCATTATGGATAGGGGTGTAAGAGTAAACAGAAGTCACGGTTCGGTATGTACCTCAGTTTCAGGGTCACGGTTCAATACTTTTAGGATTTTTTTTTTGCTCATGCTACAAGTGCTACACACTTGTAGCATGAGCAGCTGTTTTTGACTGTATCATTTTTTTACTTTTATTTTTAGTGTTTTTGCCTTTTTTTTTAATAAGGATTGGACAGTAGATAGCAGACAGGAATCTAAGTGGGAGAGAGAGGGGGACTGGATCGGTAAAGGTCCATGAACCGGGGGCGCTGTATGTCAGTGTGCTGACCACAAGACTACTGATGCCGACTGATAGTATAATTTCAAGGAAAAAACGTAACTGTCTGATTTGTGAAATTATGCCTGGTACAGTATTTTCTCCTCTTTACAGACTTCATGACAATTCCACACAAATTATATTTTGCAGTACAGTTTGTGTGCAATTCCCAGAATAAAGATCAGCCAAAACAAAACTAAAAACCGTTTCCGATTTATAGCCGGATGATCACTTTCCCACACTGCTGATTTAAAACAAACATGCGGTTCTTCAAGCCCTCGCGTGCCATTTCAACTCGCCGCTCTTGTATTGGGTTGGTGCACAGATCGTCTCTTCTGTGCTTTCCTATTGTGGCAGTTAGCATTGTATTATTACATGACCCCCTTCTGCATAATGCCTATGACTGATTGTACTGCACGTCTGCATGACCGTAATGCCGTACCATGACAAACACACGTACTATTACACCCCTATTTATCCTACATTACAGAGAAAACACTGACAAGAAAAAAAGATCTCTACTGAGATATTGTTCTCAAATAAAAGTCCTTTAATGCAGTCATTTACACTTTTTGCTGCAACTAAATCAAACAATAAAATAAATAAATAAAACAAAATAGTAATGGTGATAATCTTGGTTACATTCCTTCTTTTTAGCATAATAATAGTAACTAACCATTTCTTATTTTATATTTTATTTTATTCAAAATCTTCCCTCCACATACCTCATATCTCAAAGAAAATGGAACATTCTTTACCTCGGTCTTGACGTGGTTGTCTCTGTAGCACAGGTGTTGCAGGTATGCCGCCGCATTAGCCTGCACAGATGGAAACTGATGCTGTAGCATGTGGATCACCTCCGGCAGGTCTGGGTCATGCCATGCAAACTCTCTACAAAAAACACACATTAAAACAATGACAACATTCACTTCAAGCTAGCTTACTGATTATAACAGAAACACACACACACACACACACAAATAGCAGAGCTCTACTAAAGATCTACCTTGGGTCCTTCTGTATGCTGTCTGCTGAAGGGGAGCGTGTGGCATCATCATCCATGGGCTGGCGTGTGTAGCTGGGATCAGGGGACCAGTAAGGGGAAGATTTGTATGCTTCTGTGTATATGGTGTTTAAAGCATAGTTATTTCTTTGGTACATCATGTTACTGCGCTGACTGGAGCTCCGCTGCAGGTTACTTATACCTAAAACACAATGACAACAGTACACTTTAAGAGAACCTTTCACATTTGTTTTGAACCTCGGATTCTTTAGCTTAAAGAGACATTCCAGATTAATTTGAAATCAAGCTCTATAAATCTGTAAGTCTCTATCAGCAGTGTCTGTTGCAGTCTTTACAAAATAATGTTCACTGCACCAACTGCTTTGTTTTATACCCATTCATCAAATCATCTTTGTAAACTATATACCATTTGAAAGTTGCAAACCTTTAAGGAGACATATGATGCCCTTTTTTACAATATGAAATACAAGTCTCAGGTCTCCCCAGAATGTGTCTGTAAAGTTTCAGCTCAAAATACCCCACAGATCATTTATTATATCATTTTGAAAATGCCTATTTTGAGCAGTGTTGGGGGTAACACATTACAAGTAACGCAAGTTACATAACATTATTACTTTTTCCAAGTAACTAGTAAAGTAATGCATTACTTTTTAATTGACAAGAAAATATCTGAGTTACTTTTCCAAAAAGTAACGCTAGTTACTTCCCCCCATTTATTGATTAAAAGCTCTCCTGTCCCCATGTTGAGGGAAATCGGGTGTAAGATGTTAGTTCTAGAATAAATGTGAACATGCATTAATTCATCTCACTCACAAAAAAACAGATTCAGTATTCCTCAAAATGAATAAAAACAGTAAAATTCGACTCAGAATATATGTTAAATAATACAAATATACTTTATGTATTTAATCCCATTTTATTAACCGATTTCTTTGCTGCCGACCTTCGATGATCCAATTCAATTCACTAATATGCAAAAATTACTCAAGATAATGTAACATTTGTTTTCCTTTTTTTTTTTTATTGCTGAAGAGTTGACATTATTTTCTTCTGTGGTCTACTGTACAGATGTGAATTTACTTTTCCCAAAGCCTGAGGCTTTTGGTGTGAAAAGCCTTTTACATTTGCCAAAAAAAGAACTTTTTATATTAAAAACAAACAAGCAAGCCCTGCCCAGATTTAAAAAGTAACACAAAAGTAAAGTATCACATTACTTTCCATAAAAAGTAACTAAGTAACGTAATTAGTTACTTTTCTAGGGAGTAACTCAATATTGTAATGCATTACTTTTAAACATGCTGTTTTCGTGCATGTCTCTTAAAATGAGCTGCTGCTCCCCTCCCCCGTTCCAGAATAGAGCTCGTACCTCAGATATTCTGCCAAAAGACATCTGTTTGGTTTTGATTATCATGTCTAGTGCACTGAAATCATGCGTTTTAAAGCCATATCAGTTTAAACTGATATAGTTTTCTGAGTGCACAGATCCGAAGCACGCGCACAGAAAGCGGATGTCACAGCATGTGAATACTAAACTAAACTTCTCTTTCATGTCTTATTGCTTTAACTGTCAAATACACACAGGTTTATGATAAAAACACATGAGTTACAAAAACAGGTGGTTATGTCTGTGAAGGTAAACAGCTGGGAAAGAAATCGCATGTTTATATTAGATCAGCCACAGTCACAATGGCAGCACCGTGGGTGGAAACTTGCAGATTAAGGGGTGGTAACATTATAATAAGATACTCTTTGTATGTCACTGGGAGACACAAGCTTGCAAAGAAAAGCTTACCAAAAAAAATGAATTGGGTTGTTCTTTTTTACACTTTCTGGTTTGGTAGATTCACAGGGTAGATGACGATAATTCAGGGAATCCTGTTTCTTTAAAGAAAAGTATTATCTTTCCTATTTTTAACCAAAATCGAGGATAACTGAGTACACAGGTACATTGTAATGAATGTTTATTTCACTGGAAGCTAGAGGGCACCCTTGCGCAGAAACTCTACATATGCTTTATAGCAGAAGTAATAGTACTGACGACACAGTATTTTTATAGGGACAAAGTATATTTATAATGCAATGCTAATCGACATAGCTTTTATAATACTATAAAATAGCATAATTTCTGCCTCATTCTGTGATATTAAGCCATGTCTGATCGCAAAAGGTTATTTCAAACACTCAACTATGTTATGGAGTTAATTTAGAGAAAAAGCATGTCAATAAATGATATCTTTGTTGGACAACAGGTTTGTAAACAGGCTCATACACATGCAAAACTGTATCGCACAGGTGCAACTGTAGACTTCATCATTATTATCGTGGGAAGATTCATTCTTATCGTGGGGAAAATGTTTACCGGTATATCACAAACTATAAGATATTGCCCATCCCTAGAAGGTCTCCACAATTATTAACCAAACATGTGCATTTCACAGCTTCTAACAATGAATCATTTTCCAAGTTTAACTATTGAGATTCTAAGTAAGCGGAGACAGGGCAGTTTTACGTGGGCAATGAGACATTTATGTATGTAGGTCTATGGACTGAGAAGGTGTTCAGTGTAATGCTTTCAAGAAATGCTAGTTTGGGTATATACGTTTATAATTAGAATATTTTTGATAAAATAAACTATTTTAAGCAAATTCAAGTGATGAACTGGACTACAGTAAGAACTATATGTATAAAACGATACATGCAATAATTTACAGTAGATGTTATACACAATTGTTTTAAAAATAATTTCTTTTAATACAGATCAAATAAAGAAAAAAAGGGAAAAAAGTTTTTGTAGACGCGTACCAAAGGATGACCGGTAGAGTGCACTCTGGGGGCTGTGGTTCAGGTCTGAAGCTGTTTGGCTGAGGCTGTGGTAGAGGGGTCCCTGGAAGGTCCGGCCCTCGTAAATAGGTCCAATGTGGCGGTCAGGAGAAGTGGCTGACCTGAGATCACCTATCTGACTGTGTTGACTACTGTAAGACGCTCGTACACCTGATGATGATAATACAATACAAACAAATAGTTACAAAAGAGACCATAATTCATATACTCACTGACATATACTTACTAAAGTCTGGTTCTTATAGAGGATACAAAAGGAAAGAAAATTCTGTTATCATTTCAAAATAGAAGATATTTTGAAGAATGATTTGGTTGCCATCGGCTTGGGTAAAAGATATTTTCAAATATCTTTTATGTTCCACAGAAGTAAAGTCATAGAAGTTTTGGAATGACATAAGGATGAGTAAATGATGACAACTTTTTCTTTTTCTTAACCCTCTATCCTTTTAACCCAGGGTGATCTTCTCCAGTGTTTTTCCATCAAATTGACAGAATCAAAAAGAAACAGAATCATTGTCATTTGAATTTATGCAAGTATACACAGTTATACACATTACATTTGACATTAGATAGTTTACAAGTTTTGAATAACAAATAACAATCAGCAGATTTTGGGAGAGCCTGAACACTGCTTTAATTCACAAGTTTGCCATAATTGGCAGAACGCAAAAAAGTATTTGTTTAGTCATGGCGCCATCTTGTAGTGTGACTGACTGGAATACACTGAGTTGGAAGTGGGACATCTCAACTTGGATATTCCCAACTTTGACTTTGTCTTGAACACACAAAACAAAATTCCATAACAAAATTCCTACCTTTTCAGGAAACAGTTTAGACTAATTAGTTTCTAGAACATCATACTGTGTTTAAGCAGAGAGTTATATCATTGTAGGTGAAACACACTCCAGGATGGAAGGGATTGCAAAAAAAAAAAAAAAAAAAAAGTTTACAGTTAATTCATAGTTTAGCAATTGTAATCTCTACATAATTAATAGGTTATATACAAATAGTGAGTCACACTGTCGCATTAGTTAAGAAATTATTTTTAAGAATATTTAGAAAATGTTAATTTTCCTTTGCTAACAACTTGTTTACCATACCTAACTCATGTACAGTTTTTACTTTTAAGAAGCAAATGGTTCTCACTTTATATTTGGTCTAAATATATAAAATAAAAATATAAAAAAAAACTTCAATAAAGGCAATAGCCTACCTGCATCAGACATTTATTTCATTAAAATGTGCATTTCTTTACTATTAATTTATAACTTTTTGATGCTGTTTATGAACAAAAGTAAACAATAGCCAGTGGGAACCAAAATCATCAGCCCTTTCAGGGTTGGATTCAAAAGCCGTGGAAAATTATCCAAACTTCATATCTTTATTAGATTTTGTTATTATTATTATTATTTTAAATCGTTGTGATTGGTCCTCCTTATGTCTTACAAATATTTAGCCAATGAAAAGCATTGCCATAAAACGTCTTAACATCACTGGATCCTCAAACTGTCAGCGAAACCATCGTAACACCATTCAGAATGAAGCATCACGCACAGCCTGGAGACAGATCTCCGCTTGCTCGCAATGCAAGGGTAAATAAATAACTGATGTTTGCATAAGTACAGTGTTACTTTACTCAAGAAACACCATGTCTGTAAAGGCTAATGGTTTTGTGTGTTTGAAGAGCAGAGAAGAGTCTTAGCTTTTGCCATCTAGTTGTAGCCAATATACTTTTGTACATTTTAAATAGCCTGTGCATATAGTGCTTCAACGTTTATATCATGAGATTTTAGCCAAGTGTATTAAGCCAAGGGTATTTGCTCTTTGTAATCAATTAGATAGGCAGCTGCTCTCAAACATTCCCGTGCTTGGGTTCACACTCGGTCTGAAGACCGTTTAAAGGCCCTTTCACATGGGCCGTGGCAAGTGGTGAAATCGCTGTGTGGCTGTCGCTTTCTTTCGTAGTGAAAGCGTTTTGTGCAGTCGAGGTGGTGTTCACAACGTGGTCTTGGGGTGAACATAGTTGCAAACAACAAGGTCACTAAATAAACAAAACATTACAGAAATAGTATGTGTGTTATTTGCTATTTATCACTTTATGGGAGAATGACTAGCATAGTTTTCATGTCAGACACAGATAACTATGACATTTTACATGTAAATGTTTTTTTTTTTTTTTAATGTATATCTCTGTAAAACATTGGATCACATGTGGTATTAGCCACATGGCCAGGTAATATTTACGTTTCCCCTGAAAGTCCTAAGGATTTTAGAATTGCTCACATTTGAGCGTTGAATAAAGGAGTAATAAAGGAATAAAGGAGAACAAAGCATTTGCTGTTTTCTTACCGGTTAAGCTGTCTGGTCGCGGGTCTATCCGCTCATAGATCTCATAGCTGTGTGTAATGTATGGATTAGATACATCATGCAGAAACGTTCTTGACATCATCGACCCATAATGCTGTGGTACTGCTGCCATCCCTGGCCTGGCTGGTGACCCCGACCCAACCAGCTCGTCTTCTCTCACAGAGCCTACACCACCGGAATAAGGTGACGTGGTGCGGATGGCACTGCCCGAGCGGGAGGAACCCATTCTACGCAGGGCGGCAGGAGAGCTGTTCTGTGGGACTCCAGATAGGGTGGGGCTTGTATAAATGGAGGACAGAGGTTTCGGTTCAGTCGTAATCGGCAACCCATAGGAACTTCCAATGGTCCGAAGGGACGCTCGGGATGGAGAGACACTGCTTCCATACAGCGACTGAGTACGAGTGGGCATTGAACCAACTCGTCGCATAGCATGACCTGGTTTAGCCCCGTCCATCATTCCCAACACCTACAAGAGGAAGCAAACATGCTTTATTGCATCTCAACACAGACAAATATCATTAAGCTGCAATGATGTTCAAAAAGAAAAAAAAATCTGCTGATATAACATTACACTGAAAAACTGGTTCAAAACTGGATATGGTTCAATAGAATTACTTTTTGTCCTGTTATTGGTCCAACATAAATTAGTATAGCTTGTGTAATTTGAACTAAATTTTGAAACTAATTAAAAAACAAAACAAAAAAACAACAACAACAACCAACCAACCAAAACAAACAAAAAAACATAGAATTCTTTTTTTTTTCCTGACAAAGATCACCAGAGGGTTAGGTAAAGTTTTTTTTTTTTTTTTTTTTTGGACTAACAATTAAGTTTTTTTAATATAGTACAATGACTACTTCTATGTCAAAATATCAAAGAAAGGTTTTTTATTATTATTATTATTATTTGTAAAACTTGAATCAAACATGACCAGGTCATATCTCAGTCAAAAAATAAATAAATAAATAAATAATAGTAATAAAAATAAATACAATAAAATAATAAATGTAATATTTGAAGTATTTATGCATCATGGTAATGCCTGTTTTTTTTATAATACAGTATTACGGTAATGAAAAATTGAAAGAGTATCACAACTGAGAATAATACAGATCTTACACAAAAAACTAAGAAACATAATGGTAATGACAATTTAGGATGTAGGGGTAGATGTGCACACCTGTCACAAAAAAATAAAAATTATAATGACACTACTACTACGAAAATGCTTCAGGGGGAGAGGCTTAATTTTCTTCATATACTTTTGCTTTTGGGGTGAAACATGACATGCACCTGCTTTTCAAGAGACTTAGTTATTAAGAAGTGAGGAATGTAAGATCTACCTGAAGCTCAGGTGTTTGGTGGTGTCCTACAGCCTGGCCTTCTGCCCTGGAGCTCCTCTGCAGTGTGGAGATTCCTCCTGAACCAGGTAATGAATTTTGTAGTCTTTGCTGACACTCGCCCTGTGCCTGACCACTGCTGTAGTAGCTGACAGCATCCTGATAACCACTATCAGAGTAAGAGTTTATCTGGGTAGAGTTCCCCACTGACCCTGAGACAGACAGTAAAGTGCAGGTTAGACGCATCATATTTAAATTCAGAAATATTACCATTAGGGTGCCTTTACACTAGAGCTTTTGTGTGGACCCACACCCATTTGATTATCAAGCTTTGTCTTTAAAAATTTAAACTGAATAGGCGGTTTGGGGTTTAGTTCATGTGAACGGTTTTACAGCAAGTGAGAAAGCAAATCTGTCCAAACTTGTGGAAGTAAACTGTACTGATGACATACAATTTGAACGTGTCTGCACCACTATGCACCGGTACTGTTCTACTTGACTACAGTTGCAAGTATTTGGTTCAACAGTGTAACATCGCTCTCTAGAGGTGAAATAAAATCAGACTCTGGACTGTTTCACTTCACACAGTTCTTTGTGACGTGACAATAAAAAGGATTTTATGAATTTGCTTAAAACTAAAAACTGCATGTTTGAAGGCAGAGATCAACATAAATTTGCTGTTTTGAATAAAATGACAAAATACACTCCGTCCAGTTCTAGTATGCTTTTGTTTTTAGGGTTGAGGGCAATCCAGGTTAAACAATTTCAGCGTGTGACCATGGGTTTTAGTTTATTTAATGGAGTGACAACCATAATTGTTTAGGACTCTCAACCATATTTTCGGCAAAGCTTGTTGTATAAATAAACCTTCATTGCCCGCTCTTTACTGAGGTATAAAAGCTGTTGTTGATTAATTAATGATTAAAATCACATTGGAAATCCCCCTGGGTTTATTCATTCACTCATTGATTCCATACCTGCAGCTCTCCAGGGAAGAGACATCTCAGAGGAGCTAAAAAAAAAAAAAAAGGAACAAACAGAAAATAAGTTTATGTTTGTCATAAAATCAAATCAAAAATGTGGAATGAGAATTGAGAGCCACGCTAGAGGAGAATAACAAAACCTGTGTCTCTGTATGTCAGTCAAAACTTTCTCATGACTTCTTGACATGCTTTTCAAAACTTTCATATGACAGTAATTTTCCATCTTTTGATGGTAGAAAGTCATACAAATATAAAAGAGGACAAATGTTAAACACAAGGACTAGTAAATGATGACATTTAACAGGTCATAATGTAACACAACAAAATTCAACATATTATCAATAACTAAGCAGTACATCTATACCAGCATACTGATCTAAAACTGTGGAGGGGTGAATGACTTCAGCTGCTAAACTGCGAGTGTCTTTCGCATTATCACTCTGCCCAGAAACATATAGAGCATGTGTAAATCCAGCAAAGCATGGGGAAGAGTCGTGGTCAAAAGTATAAACACCCCCACAATTAAGGACTGTTAGATCTTCTTTAGGTCTGTGAACGATATAGTCACATACTCCTTGCAGTAATGAGTACCTCCACATCAGTGTCTGTATCAATTCTGCAGCACATGCACAGACTAGTGGCTAGTGGACCGGGCTAATTTAAATACAAAAACAGTATTTAAAACAAAATTTAAAAATGCAAGAATTCTGCTGGCTGAAAGCAAAAATCACACCCTCACACAGGGACAGTTACGTCTGCTCATAGCACTGTGTTCGATATACTGATATTGTCACATACTCCTTGCTGATATAAGTATCTGAACAGCTTTTTTGATTCGGCATCATATACGCAGACTATTTAACATTTAAAGCCGAACTGAAGTCAAGATTTCTGAAAACACTGAACGGAATATAGGCTACAGCAAGGTTTACTGCAGCACACAAGCAAACATGCATGGCATCAAGACATGTGATCCCCCAATCAGAGCTTCACACTTCAGAGCTATACATTTTCCCTATCCTAGAAACCAATAGTGCTGGTAAGCTAACCTAGAAATCTGAAAACACTGGTAAGCTTGATGTTTAGCCATCACCAGTATGATATTCTTTTCAAAGAAAAGTGTAATACAGCAAGGATGATTGTGTGCCGTTGACTATAATACCTGTGATTGTGGTTCCCTAATAAATGAACTTGCATAACCTCTGTTCTGCATACAAAGTCTCTGGGTTTGTGATAGTACAAGCTGTTATGTTTTAATAGGAAAACATGAAAATCTGAAAATGTTGAAATAGTAGCTATATTACTACACTTTAGTGTTTGACAGCTGTTTTTTCTATGAAACTCTGACTTCCCCGATATCTGATGTCTAATGGCTCTGACAAAAAAACTGGCCAAAAATGTGTGTATGCTTCCTAGAATGTAAATAAATTTGCTGTGCTTCACGCAACATCCACTGGGTCACACATGCAACAACATACTGTAGCTCAACACAGTAATTGGCCAAATCAGACTGTTCTTAGCTACTTCAGCTTTGCAATGGTTTTCTTGAATCGATCTTTAAATATGCCTAAACTTAGAAGTTACATAATATGTTTAACAGAGAATAAGCATCATTCTCTGGCAGTGTCTGAAAATTTGTCAACTGCACAATTATTTTGAGAAAACAAAATATTCAATATACAGTGGGTACGGAAAGTATTCAGACCCCCTTAAATTTTTCACTCTTTGTTATATTGTAGCCATTTGCTAAAATCATTTAAGTTCATTTTTTTTCCTCATTAATGTACACACAGCACCCCATATTGACAGAAAAACACAGAATTGTTGACATTTTTGCAGATTTATTAAAAAAGAAAAACTGAAATATCACATGGTCCTAAATATTCAGACCCTTTGCTGTGACACTCATATATTTAACTCAGGTGGTGTCCATTTCTTCTGATCATCCTTGAGATGGTTCTACACCTTCATCTGAGTCCAGCTGTGTTTGATTATACTGATTGGACTTGATTAGGAAAGCCACACACCTGTCTATATAAGACCTTACAGCTCACAGTGCATGTCAGAGCAAATGAGAATCATGAGGTCAAAGGAACTGCCTGAAGAGCTCAGAGACAGAATTGTGGCAAGGCACAGATCTGGCCAAAGTTACAAAAAAATTTCTGCTGCACTTAAGGTTCCTAAGAGCACAGTGGCCTCCATAATCCTTAAATGGAAGACGTTTGGGATGACCAGAACCCTTCCTAGAGCTGGCCGTCCGGCCAAACTGAGCTATCGGGGAGAAGAGCCTTGGTGAGAGAGGTAAAGAAGAACCCAAAGATCATTGTGGCTGAGCTCCAGAGATGCAGTCGGGAGATGGGAGAAAGTTGTAGAAAGTCAACCATCACTGCAGCCCTCCACCAGTCGGGGCTTTATGGCAGAGTGGCCCGACGGAAGCCTCTCCTCAGTGCAAGACACATGAAAGCCCGCATGGAGTTTGCTAAAAAACACCTGAAGGACTCCAAGATGGTGAGAAATAAGATTCTCTGGTCTGATGAGACCAAGATAGAACTTTTTGGCCTTAATTCTAAGCGGTATGTGTGGAGAAAACCAGGCACTGCTCATCACCTGTCCAATACAGTCCCAACAGTGAAGCATGGTGGTGGCAGCATCATGCTGTGGGGGTGTTTTTCAGCTGCAGGGACAGGACGACTGGTTGCAGTCGAGGGAAAGATGAATGCTGCCAAGTACAGGGATATCCTGGACGAAAACCTTCTCCAGAGTGCTCAGGACCTCAGACTGGGCCGAAGGTTTACCTTCCAACAAGACAATGACCCTAAGCACACAGCTAAAATAACGAAGGAGTGGCTTCACAACAACTCTGTGACTGTTCTTGAATGGCCCAGCCAGAGCCCTGACTTAAACCCAATTGAGCATCTCTGGAGAGACCTAAAAATGGCTGTCCACCAACGTTTACCATCCAACCTGACAGAACTGGAGAGGATCTGCAAGGAGGAATGGCAGAGGATCCCCAAATCCAGGTGTGAAAAACTTGTTGCATCTTTCCCAAAAAGACTCATGGCTGTATTAGATCAAAAGGGTGCTTCTACTAAATACTGAGCAAAGGGTCTGAATACTTAGGACCATATGATATTTCAGTTTTTCTTTTTTAATAAATCCGCAAAAATGTCAACAATTCTGTGTTTTTCTGTCAATATGGGGTGCTGTGTGTACATTAATGAGGAAAAAAAATGAACTTAAATGATTTTAGCAAATGGCTGCAATATAACAAAGAGTGAAAAATTTAAGGGGGTCTGAATACTTTCCGTACCCACTGTATAAACAATGTATTGTCAGTATATAAACAATATAACAGTATATAAAATATACTTGGAAAATCATTGGAAAATCCATTTACACGTCACTGCAAGAGCGTAATGCAGTGTGTTTTGTAAACATGTAATTAATTTCTCCGCGATATTGGCTGTTTGCATGAATATTACTCTCAAGTACTTGATTACAATGACATGAACGATGCAACAATTGCATTATTATTTCATGAATATTATGCTACAAGTAAATATTTAAAGTAAATGTCTTTTCACGTGAGTTTTTTTTTTTTTTTTTTTTTGCATTTACTAATTATAAATTTTAGATACCTTACAATACTGAGGTGATTTTACAGGTTAACAAGTTTGTGTCAGTCATTCTTAGAAAGTTGCAAGTAGTTGTCTTACAACAAAGCAGTGATAATAATATAACAACAGCGTTACAGTTGTTACAGCATTTTGATCAAACATTTGTTTCCTTGATTTATTCAAGGAACGGTATTTTAAAAAACAAAACAAACAGAAAACATTTTAACCAATTCTACCTCTGCTCACATACTGTGTTCAGGTGGCAAAGCTCTATTTTAGGCTTGTAGCTGCCACCTTGTGCCACCCTTGTGGCCATGGCCCTGCTTTGATGTGTTGTCACAGACCGCTGTACAGACGCCACAGCTCACTAGAAAAATGGACGCTATAAGAGTATTTCAATAAATGTATCTACATTAGCCTATATATTCATTATATAACCTGTTAATGATAATTATTTAAAATAAGTGTAAACAAATCTGGCATGTACACAAGTTATACACTTTGTAAATAATTACACCTTAACAACAAAATGGATAGAAACAATTTTATAATTAGATGTACATGTTAATAAACTGCCTTAAGTACAAGTTACAGTTGAGGTTAAAAGCTTACATCCCCCTTTCAGAATCATTAAAAATGTTAATTATTTTACCAAAATAAGAGGGCTCATACAAAAGGCATATTATTGTTTATTTAGTACTAACCTGAATAAGATATTTCGCATTAAATACGTTTACATATAGTCCACAGTAGAAAATAATAGTTGAATTTTTTAAAATTAACCGATTCAGAAGTTTACGTCCGCTTGATTCTTAATACTGTGTTCTTACCTGAATGATCCACAGCTGTGTATGTGTGTGTGTTTTTTTTTTTTTTTTTTTTTTTGTGATAGTTGTTCACGAGTCCCTTGTTTGTCCTGAACAGTTAGACTGGCTGCTGCTCTTCAAAAAAATCCTTCAGGTCACACAAATTCTTTGGTTTTCAAGCATATTTGTGTTTCTGAACCCTTTCCAACAATGTATGATTTTGAGATCCATCTTTTCACCCTGTGGACTACCGAGGGACTCATATGCAACTATTACACGGTTCAAACGCTCACTGATGCTCCAGTTAAAAAACATGATGCATTAAGAGCTGGAGGGTGAAATACATTAACATCTCAAAAAATGTGTTTCATAACACTTTAATTGCCACTATGCAAATATATTAATTCGCACTGCTTGACGCTCGTTAGCTTTCTCTACAATAAGATGCCTATTTTCTCTTGTTTTACAACATGTTGTCATGCAAGAAATGCTTTGCTGTATCCTCACAACTGTGGTTGGTATTGACACAATGCATATTCTCAAGCTGGCTTTGCTTATATACTTAAATATTCGCTCCTTGCACATTACATACAAAGCTTGTTAAAAACTAAACATCAATTAAACCTTATGGTTGCTTCATTTAGGAAAGGATAAATGCAGACCTTGAAATAATCAAAGTTGACGTATCTTAAGATGATTATGTGTAATGCTCATTCGAGCATGTAGTGTTTACGAGAAAGGCGCACTCATAGGTCTACACAGAAACGATAAAGATGGCTCTGAAGACAATAAGATGCTGTGCAGTGCCAAGTTGTGGAAAAGTGTTTACATTAGGAAAGAGTGAATGAACTTCATTTTTAATGAAGATCCAGACAGCGTCAGTAAGGACTTGGTCCTTTGTTCACTTCAATTTACTGCAGATTTGTTTACAAACAAGGCACAATTCAACATGGTATTTTCAAAAAGTGAGTAACTATTTTCGTTACATGGTCACTATTGCATTGTCTCTTCTTACAGATTGTTTCATACGTATTAAGTTAGGCTTTTTTGACCTAAACAGCTGCGTCCATCTGAGGAATGTACGCTGTCAAACATACACAACCATTAGCCAACTATAGCAGCGGGCTATAATCCGACAGAGCGTTCTGATGAGGGGGGTTAATAACAGGACAGAAAACAGCTTATTACTTCTAAATTATGCTGTTTTTTGATGTAAAAATCCTAATAACATTATAACTGGACCTCAGAGAACAGTACAAAACAAAAAACAAAGGCAGTTTATTTAATACTGACCTATTAGTGGCCGTCTATGAGCAGGATTGGACACCTCTATTTTAGACTATTTTTGGAATATCTAAAGATAAAAGTCAGACTTTTTCTTAATATCAGAATCAGAGAATCATACACAATTCAGTGGAAAAGGCAGATACAAAAGCCACTTTCCTTACTTTCCACTCCACTCTCCTGATTGTTGGTTTTTAATTTAATATTTAGTATTTAGTAGTACTCTGCAATACTTTGCAAATTACTGATAGATTACTGACTCTTCACTATTGGTAGGTTTTAATAGGTTTTTATGAGGGAGAAGAAGCTTGGAAAATATTATTTTTCTCCTTAGATAACAGTGTTGTAGTATTGTTTCGGTAGTAAATTGTGCATAAGACAAGTGTGTGATTTAAAAAAAAAAAAAAAAAAAAAAAAAAGGATGTTTTTTCCTCCCACATTTTACATTATGCTATAAGGGAAAGCAGACCATATAATAAAACTAAGCAATACAATAAACGTGCATCAAAATATGTAAAAATTCTATTAATAATTAATATTGAATAATTAACTGAATCATTCATATAATATTTTATTTGCATTTCCTGAATATGGCTCGCCTATGTTTAATGTGTTCTGCTGCTCTTTGCAGTGCAGTTCTGAAAGAGGTTCACAGATCCACTAATCAAATAGATCATCAGCTTCAGTACGCCACCAAGAATGAAACATGACTGCCCCCTATTGGTCATGTCTTTTTGCGCCAGAGTATGCCTTTAAACACAGTAAAATCTGTTAAACAGAGCCAAGAGTATTAGCTGAAGTAGAATCTGTGAGAAAATTTTTTTCAACTTTTTACTCGAAGGCCCCATGCTTGTCAAACACAATATTCAAAGCCTCTCATCCCAAATCCAGTCTGCTTCTGGGAATCCCAATCCAATTATAAAATGACTCTTGATTAGTTTTTTCATGAATTAATGAGTTTGTAGACTTAAGTAAAAATGAATTTTTGGGCAACGTGCCAACATACAGCGCCGTTATGCTCCAGGCGTCCCGACTCGAGGACCTTTCCCAATCATGCCCCCATCTCTTTCTCCCACTTCGCTTCCTGTCACTTCTAATCTGTCCTGTCATAATAAAGGCAAAATGCCAAAAATAATTAAAAAAAAGAAATATATTACCTTCCTTATGTAAGAAGTATTTTTTTTTTTTAATAATTATAAATAAATAATAATTCAAAACAAATGTATGGTATGTATGTATACATGCATGCATGAATGATTTGTTCTGACCAGTTTACATTAATTCTGCATCATAAAAGCATTTGGAGATGTAAGCGTATTTAACTGTTTTGCATTAAAAAAGAAAAAAGACAAAAAAAGAAAGAAAGAAAAGAAAAAACAACTTCTGAATCACTGAAAAGAGAATTCTGATAAATCATAACATTTTTTCCCCACCCCTGCCAAATAGGCTAAGATATTTCCTGTATTTCTGTTGTAAGTACAACAAAGTTGCTTGCTTTCAAACTTTTCTTTATTAACAGAAACTATGAGTGTTGATTAAATAAATTAAATAAAACCAAACAGGATTCATTTAGTGATTCTAGAGGATTCAAAAACGATATGTTGTTTACTAAAAACAGTTATGTGGGGTGGAAAAAATAAATATAATTTTTATTTATTTTGTGTATTTTAAGCATTTGAATTAAAGTTTTTTTTTTAATATATATATATATATATATATATTATAAAATGTATTAACTTTCATGTTGCTATTCTCTACTCACATCTCTCTCTCTCCTCTACTTTTTTTATGGATACTAAATGGAAAAAAAAAAAGTAATGTAAATGCATCAGTGGTCAGTGGGGTAATGCTGCAGTCGTGTTGAGTGTGTGTGTTTGTGTGTGTACCCGCCACTAGCAGCTCCTGGGGATTCTGAACTCAGTCGGCATCGTTCCAGCTGATTGGCCACAATCTGTCGCTCCACCTCCAATTCCCGAGTCAAACGCTCAAACTGCAGCTCCTAAACACAATACACACACTCAGTCTCTGTCTCTGATGAAGAACAGTATTATGATTGAGACTCTAAATGAAAGCCAACAGTAAACACACACACTGCATGTACAATAGTGCAACCTAAAAAGGCTTTAAAATCTCCTCAACAAACACTGCAAGTAATCATGTCATGTACATCCACCATAGTTTAACTGTTAGTTCTCTGTCCTGTAGCACTGAGGAGCTAAAGCACTGCTCTAAAATGTGACAACTAGAAATTCTCAACACACTGAGAGAGCAGCGCTCTAGAGAACAATCTGTTGACATGAGAGATGTCAGCTTTCCACTCCCACTGTAGGAAACTAGCAGACCTGATCCACTAACTCAAGCCCTGTCAGCAATCTTTTTAAACAGGCCCTGCATTTCAGTGGGCCTGTGACTGTAGAAAATGTAGTCCAGTATTTTGGATAATAAAACATCCGATAAATGACAATGTAGTAACCCTTCAGAGAGCACAGACAGCATAGAGTCAAAGTGACACCCGAACTACAAACCACTGCACCCTCTCTGTCCATGTTTGTGTCTGTCAATGGGCTAAGAGAACTGCTTACCAGTTTACCATATTTGCACAACAAGCCATTTTTAAAAGGAAAGAATGCAGGCACTAAATTTACAATAAACATCACAACCAATATAATCTGTCTCTACTTGACTAGACAGGCTAGTCAGCAAACTGCATGAAGAGTGTCAACTCAATGCTGAATCTCATCTGTTATTACATGTTAGTACATAGTATTTAGAGGTGGGTAAAATCTAAGGGCCAGCTTTGTTAAACAGGGCAAATTAGTGTGTAGTGCAATTCCATAAGTGCTGATGGGAGGGGAAAATTCTGGCTGTGGTTTACTGACAATGCGAATATTAAAGAACACAGACACAGCCCAGACCAGTAATTTGACGAGCGTAAACGTTAACGTAACATAAATCCATTTTAATACTCTCCTCTAATAAATTTAGCACCTGAAAGGGAAACTCCTACAAATGCATATTCAATAAGGTCAGGCACAAAAATAACTGTGTCCACACCTTGTCAGTGCTAATTCTTTACTGTGTGTCTTTAGTAAATCCTGACAGTAATTTTTTAAATGCCAAAAGATTGTTTAGATGCCTGAATTTTCGAATGCATTGCAGTCTTTATTGTAATAATACTAATTCTTTAATTTGAATGATTTTCAGTTCTTAAATCTCAAGACTAATGTGTTTGAAGGGATGGTCACATTACACTTTCCATTTCATTGGCTTCCATTTATGTGAATGTGGGAATGTGGGTATGGCTTTTTTTCCATGCAGGATCACAAGCCACAGTTTTATCACGATTCTCTTTCTAGTTGGTTTTTAAGCCTGCTTTGCAAGTAAATGAGCAGCACAGTATTTAAACAGTATAGCCCTACAAATGATGAAAGATAACAAGGAACAAAAGATAAAAGAAAAATAACAGACCATTTAGGATAGAAAGAGACAATATGACTAAAATCTTGTTTCATGATATATATTAGTTATCCCAAGACAAGAACAGGTATTGTTTTTGTTTTAGAACAACTCTGATGAAAGGTTCTGATGCACTTCAAATGTTAACTACTGTACATAATTTTATTTCACGATATCAAAATACTTTTTTTTTTTTACTTTCTTTATTTAACCCTCTGAGCCTCTTCATTTGTGGGTCACATGTAGTACGATCAAAAGTTTGTTTTTTTTTTTAGAAAAATCAATGTAATATACTTTTATTCAATAATAATTTTTGAATATTATTTAACTATTTGGGGGGATTTTAATCATACTACGCAATATTTATAAGGTATTTTTCTATTATTTTTTTCTTCATATTTCCCACTTATTTCAAATGTCAGTCATTTTAGACCACAAAGGTTTTTTGACCCTTTAACATATCCGAATCATGCCCAAGTTGTTGTTTTTTTTAATGATTAGGGTTTTTTTTAACATAGCTAATACAACTGAAATCACCAAGTGTCATTTCCTTATTTGGCTTGCTGTTCACAGTGAAGGGGCTCGAGTAAGCGATTTTAACTCAAGATCTGATAAACCCATGGTAGAACATCTTAGAAGATGAGTATGAATGGCAAGATATCTAAATTATGTTGGTGAAGTTAACGAGATAAAGGGAATGCAGAAACAGCTAATGCCGGAACAAGGCGAGCACTGCTTATATCCTCCAGCAGTTAATTGAAAGATTAGATGGTTTCACTCATCTCAAACTTGCGTTAAGGAATTTCATATAACAACAAAATTATTTAATTAACAATTATTTAAATGTGAAAATAAATTGTATTGCTAAACAAAAATGAACAGCCACATAGTCCTTTTTTCTTTAGATAACAGATTACTATTAGCCTATTATGAGCACTAGTATCTGAAAGCTTAACACTTTCAGAGTCTTTTTTTAGGCATGTGGCCAGTTAGTCTCTTTTATGTTTATGCAATATACTGCAGCCAAACCTAAGAAGGGAGTCCAAAACACTGACTGGCACACTGAGAGGAGGGGGGGGGGGGCACACTGGAACCATCCCACCAATGCTTTACGGTCTCTTTCAAGACAGAAAAAGAATAACTGGCAAAACAGCGCATCTAGTTCATTACCATGACAAAAATACTGAATATATATATTAGTAATTTTTGCTGTGGGGAACAGCATATATTTCAGGTACCGAATTTCTATGCATCTGAAGTTAAGGTCTTGCGATGAAAGAAAAGGTAAATAAAGTGCTGAAGTTTGTTTCTTGTTTTTTATTGGTTTGATGATTTCTCTCACAAGTTCACATTAGTTCAGACAGGGCTGCTTAAAAACAACAAAACAACACCACCACCACAATATTTCAGCAAAAATCATTTGGGCAGGATACACACTGTCACCCATTTTCAGTTTTCAGTGACGTGACTAGTGCGGAGACCTGGAGGGCAAAACATCCATAGAACTGCTGCACAAGCCTGTCAATTTTCCATCTGTTTCAAGCCATGAATATTCCGATCACTTCTCAAAAGAAGGAAAACAAAGATGTGTCAATACAGTATCTATCTATCTCTTACCTGACACATTAGCTGCATACACACTGACTGAGTAGGTACTACATTTGTTGAAATAAGTGAGTACATACTTCTCGACTGTTAGAAAAGTACATTCTATATTACATAAATGTGTGTAGTATGAATGAAATTCGGACGTACACCTGCAGTGCCATGTCATATCAACAAGGACAGCAAGGAACATGGGGGTAGTGTTTGATAACTGACTAAGCTTGACCCGGTCACATAGGTTCATGTTTTACAACATTAGGAAAAACTACACTAGCCCGACTAAGCCTCTGTAGATAATCCAGAATGCAAGGGCAAGTCTTAAATCAGTCAAAGAGAACCCACATCAAACCCCTTTGGATCTCACTCCACTGGCTCCCAGTTGTGGCCAAAATCAAATTTAAGGTTTAGATGCTGCCTTTCAGGACTCCCCCCCTGGAACAGCACCTCCCTACCTCAATTCACAAATGAACGCTCCCTCCTGCCAGCTCAGGTCACAGAATGATCAGTGTCTCACTGTTCATTCACCACGAGGCAAAAAGTTAATCTCCAAAACGTTCACCCTCTCTCTTCCTTTCTAACTCGACTCACATCTTTCGGAAAACAAACAAACCAAAAAAAGAAACGAAAGGCGTCATCTGCGTTACTTCACTGCCATTCATAACTCTCCTGTGGCCTCATGAGATAGTAAAGTATCCACTGGATGTGCACATCAGAACCTGGGTACTTTTTAGTTATTGTGTTATGAATACTATGAATTCAGACATACTGCTTTGCACATACTGTTTGCATATAGCAAGGAATAAAGCAAGTAGACATATGCAGATGCAGAGGCACATGGACCCTTCAAGTGGAGGTGGAAATATTAATTACAAATTCTGAGCACATAAACGACTGAGTGAAGTCATATATACGAGTGGGAAACTCAGAAATCAAGATGATACACAAGTTGTGATATTGCAAGGGGCATGTCTGTTTGAAACATGGTGGAAAAATATACATCATATAGATCTATCTATCCAGACATATGGCTATATCTATATATAGCAAAGCATAGCGAATGGTGCTAAATCACACAACTTTCATGCTTTCCCTCAAATTTAGTTGAGATTCCATGTATAAATAAATACATGAATGATTCTTCATTTTGAATTCAGATGTCGTAATTTAGGATTATGATTCAAAATATATTTCTCCACAGTAAATATATAACCCAGTCTACTAGTTTTTTTTTTTATGTCACGGCTGCAGCACTCCCCAGGACCAGGTTGGAAATCCACTGCCTTAGAACAAAATGACACAGGAAGCACATACATGCACTGACAGACAATGGTACCTTTTATTTGAGAGATAATCACCCAGTTGCAAAACAACATGAGCATGATGCACGTATCATGGAAATGGAAACAGTTATCTCAGAGCACCACCTCTTCAGTCTTTAACTTTGAAGGGACTGACACAATAATCATTAAAATAACACTGATTTAAACATAATAAATGGAACATAAATTTAGAATTATAGAAGGATGCAATATTTGGTTTTTGATGAAACACAATATACAACATTCTGCAACAACACTGACCTAAGTGATAAACAAAATCTCTTCCAAAAACCTCAGGGCAAAACCCTAAGAAAACATGACTAGAAAAGCAAGAAAAACTACTAAAGAGCAAGACACCAGGAAACTCACTGTGACATCACTCATCCCAGCCTTTTTACGACAGTCGTCTCTGTACTATAGTCACAGGAAAACCTCCCGGTCTGACGTCCCCCTCTCTCTCTCGCTCCTTCCCTGGTTAAACTGCTAGATGGGTTTTTTACAATCTGGGCGCTAAACTGTCTAAACGCTGCTCGATTGCACAAGCCTCTGCTTTGAGCAAGTACTTCAACAAAAAGAGTGAAAGTTTCCAGGAAATTCCTTTTAAAGGAAGAGGAAATGACATTGGCCAGGTATTCTCCAATAGAGATTTATTTCCTGTTGACACTAGTCAACAATAGGATTTGGCTTTGCGCCATAATGAAAGAAAACAGGAATAGAGTATGACCTTTCTCTCATCTATCTATCTATCTATCTATCCTGATAAAAACATCACAATAACAAACACAAATAATAAAAAGAAAAACAGACATTTGTTTAGAATGGTTTTGGACTGTAAATGTTGGACCTAATATGTGCATATTTCTCTCCTCTTTCAAACAAAGTTTTACTGGAACCAGCATTACTATGGACAGATGATTTTAGAATGAAATTTTAGCCAATTTGTGCTCCACAAGACATTAACTGATCAACTGTAGTCATGTGGGTTACTTGTGGATTTTGTTTATTATCAAAAAAAGTTTTTCCAACAAATTTTGTATGTACGCAAATTGTACACATTAGAAAAGATACTAGTTATTGTGCAGTTAATTCTCATATTGTATTTTCAGAAAGTTTTGGAAAATTTGTCCTCTCCTCAAATTTGTTACTACTGAGACACAATAATATATAATTTAATAAGAAAGGTTATAATGACTTTTTTTCTGGATTTTATTAAAAAGTTTTTAGAGCTAAATATTTAACATGTAATTTATGAGATTTGTTGTATTTTGAATCCAGAATTTCTTTATAAAAGGCAAAAAAAAAATTGATCATACTGATTTTAAATTTAAGGATTTATTAAAAATACTTTGAATATACAATGAACCAAACACTATCATAAGATCTTAGTTGTTAGTTCAATATACTTTTATTTTTGACAAAACATCCCATATCTGGGTTGTGACACAGCACATTTTCAGTAGTGAACACAATGTTTTGGTAGCGACCACAACACATTACAAAATTTTAACTCACATATTAAAACACTAGCAAAACATAATAAAATATGAAAAAATTGCATAACTTCTAAAATGTTTATATCCCGCAAAATAAAGGATTAAGCAATCCCTTTTATCACTACCAAAACAATGCTGACATGTTTTGGTCGTGAGTGACTGTTACAGTAATTTTATGGTAATTACTACAATTTTAGATACTTTTAAACCTAGCTGAAGGATGCTAATCAGCACATGGTTACCTAGCACAGTTATGAACATTTGTACACATAAAACCTAAATCTTATGGAATAACATTTAAAAAAAAAAAAAAAAAAAAGTGTGCTTAACTGAAGAAAAAGGTTGTTTGGTAGCGGCATTCCTTAAAGTTACACAGATTTTCAGACTTTTGAACACATTTGATTTACCACAACATGAAAAAAAAAGGAAAAAGAAATAAAAAAACAACATTACAAAAATACTTTTTTAATGGCAGTGCATGATTATTCAGTAAAATAATGGCCTTATTTTAATTTACTAGTAAAATCAGACATCTACCATGTTCAAGATCAGCAAATTGCAATTCCATTGCATTATTACATATTGTATCCAGCATTAGTACTTTAATTTTACAACTTGTACTAACATGCTTTTTTTTCTTTTTTTTTTTTTTGTTATCAGATCAGAAGTGGTCAGCGGATACAGGTGGAAAAAGGAAATCACATATGGAGATAATCAAATAACACATGTATGTGACCATATGGCATTGGCCATGTCACAATGCACCAACAGACACGTTCATCGGGTTCTGTCTGATCAGTGCATTAGCCCTGTTGACGTCAGCACATGGTTTACCAAGCAGAGTTCTGAACGGAACTTTAAACTGTAACACAAGCACAATCACTCTTACGAAAATTAACCATGGTTTTACTACAAATAAAACAAACAAACAAAAACATTAGTTAAAACAATGGAACCACAAATTAACCATGCTCTTGCTACATTAACCATGGTAGTTATAGTAAAATTATGGTTATATAAATGGTAATAAAAAAACATGGTTACTACACTTTTACTATAATAAAACTATGGTTAATTTTCGTAAGGATGTTTTTATAGATGCAGAAGTCACTTTTGGAGCAGTAAAAAAAAGCGATTTCCCTGGTAACGGCTGTACACAAAGCAGAGCTGTGCTCATGAACGCTATATATCAGATAAAATGAAAATGGCATCAAAACATTTCTAAAAATTTTTTTTTTTTTAAATATATTGCGATATGTACTGATGTTGAACTACTGTTTTTAAGGCCATTTTGTGATTCATGTATGTAAAACACGTGCTTTACTTATGCTTTTCAATCTAGAAGAAATTTCTGCACGTTATACTCACCCTTATTATCATTTTAGACCCTTTAAGAATTCATTGCTTTTGTGGAACACAGTTTTGCGTACCATTGAATTCAATTGTATGGGCAAAAACAAACAAACAACAAACAAAAAAACAATAACGATCTAAAAAGCAGGAAAGAATGTGACAAAGGTTCTTACCTGTTCTTTGACAGAAGCCAGGATGTTGGTTGCAGTGCTGTCCGACTCCATGCTGTGAAGTGCTGGCACGGCACCGTCCTGTGTGCCTGGGCTTGGCTTCGGAGCTGGCATTTCTCCTGTCAACAAAGTGATTTGAACATTCACAAGAGCTCATGGAAGCGTTGGTTGAATTGGTTTATATGAAAAATACACTAAACAAACATTTGGCACAAATATGAATTTAAATAGAAACAATGGATTCCAATAGAGATGCTACTGATATCATTCCATCACTTTGTCACTTATTTTCAGACATCTTTAAAATATATTTGGGTCATTTTATGTCAAATCAACCAAATTTCAAAAACCTCCCCGGCTCAAATCTTTGATTTTGCTAATATTTTTTCTGAAGAAAGATACACATGTATAGTGATGAAAGCCAACATATTAAATGCCATGGATGAATATTTACTGTGTAATCCACAGTTGTGTAGAAGGAGGTCAAAATGGCAATTTTCACCTGAAATTCAGATTCAAGTTACAAGGGGGTAAAAATTACTTCAGAAAGATGGCAGCATCATTATCTTATTTTTACACAGAGACTGGTAGTAAAATCTGTTGACTTTAGCAATCTTTATTGTATTATGTGTCAATGGTGACCATGGGGAAACAGCACTTTTCAAGTTTTTCTCCAAGTTAGATACTGAGTATTAACAAACTTTCCCTTTGGCATCTTTATTTTTAATGCCCTATGAGATTCAGTTTCAGAGATATAGGATGTTCAATATGGCTCCAGGAGTAAATCGTTAAAATGTACACATTTTCAGTGGTCAAAAACCAAATGTGGGTCAGTTTGCAAAAATATGACACTTCTTTTCTCTTAAAGTCTGAGTGCCATAAATACTCTTTTTCCAACGTTTGTGTGCCTATAACTCAAGAAGTATTAAAGATATCGCAATATGATTTTATCTTAATGAGGCTCCATTTTCAGATTGTTTATTACTTTACTAGAGTTCAGAATTACCCAGTATCAAACAAGATACAATTCTAATTTCAACATTATTTCTTCTTTAGACATTGTTCTTTAAATAAAATAAGAATACGTCTACATCGTGTACATACAAAAGTGACCAACTTTTGGTTTTCGACCACTAAAAATGTGTAACATTCAACAATCAAAAGTGAAGTTTATTAACATCTAGAATCTAAAATCATATTGCAATATCTTTATTAGTTCATGAGTTATAGGCATGCAAACTTTGGAAAAAGAACATTTATGGCACTCAGGTTTGTTCAATGCAGTTGTTCTGACAGAAAGAAACAAGATACATCTCCAATTTCAAAATTATTTGTTCTTCAGACATTCCTCATTAAAAGAAAAGAAGTCTCATATTTTTGCAAACTGACCCACATTTGGTTTTTGACCACTGAACATGTGTACATTTTAATGATTTACTCATGGGGCCATATTGAAATTTCAAAGTGGTAAGCAAATACAGGTTTCAAAAAACAAAAAACAAAAAACAAAAAAAAAAGCAGGAAATCACATACGGAGGTAGTCAGAAACACATGCATGTGACCATAATATGGCATTTTAAAGGCCAATTCACACCGCACCGACAGACATAGACACGTTCATTGGGTTCTGTCTGATCAGTGCGTTACCCCTGTTGGCGTCTACTGCCACCGGTCTGTGCTTGTTTTCGCTGACTGAACATGTTGAATCAGTGTTGGAACGTCTGAGAAGTGACATACTGTACTCAGTCATTTGTCGGCATCGGTCTGCTTCTGTCAGTGCAGTGTGAACTGGCCTTTAGGATCCAGACTCCCCATATTCATCACCCATTCACCTAACACACAATCATTTTGGAGCATGTTGTAAGCACAAATAAATTAAAACATTTGTGCTGAACTAAAACACACGAATTACAGTCAACAACCTTTTCATTCATTTTCTTTTCTGCAAGCTGCATGGGTTTGTGGATTCAGCAGTGGTGGACCAAAGCTGAAATAAGAAACTGATAGCCAAACTCATCTTATCATAGGTTATCACCTCATACATGAATCTATGCACATCGGATGTAGAGGTAATGTGTTAAGTGTCATTCTTTGTAGATAAACATCATGTTTCAGCATAAACCTCTTTACTCCACCCACAGTTAAACACTGAATTTTCAGCCACAAAATTTAAGACATGCAGACAGTACTATTTAAGAATATACAGTAAAGTGCAGCATAAAAGCTTGGGAAGGGTTTCACACATGCTTTAACAGCAGGTCCTGCCTTACAGACTATGGAACTTCGTCACGCAAATGGTAAATCTCACTATCTTGCCACGCCATAAGAGAGTCCAGAGGCAACAAACAAGGTCACTCTTGTAGAATTATATGCTTATCTTATACTGCTAAGGGCTGTAATATCATTACACAACTTTTAAAAAACGGAATAGATTTGAAAGTGCCCCTATTATGCCATTTTAAAGGTTGCTAATGTTGTTTTAATAGACTCCCAAAACAGGTTTACATGTATGTAAGGTCAAAAAACACTTCAGTTTTCTCTAAAAATAGATTTCATTTTACCCCACTTCTAAATGATTCATAAACAACTCGTGCGAAGCAGTTTGAAGTATCAGTCTCTCTAAACCCCTCCTTTCCGTGAGCCCTCACTGCTGTGATTGGTCAGATGGCGCAGTCCCGTATGATTGGTCTACCGCGTACAGCGTGTCGGAGAACGATACGCCCATTGCCATAACTGACCGATAGTGATGGGAAGTTCGGATTATTTTACCGACTCGGTCCTTTGAGTCTCGTTCAGCAAAATGAACGAATCTTTTTTCGAGTCATTTCGTTCATTTAGTTCATTTTAGCAAAATATAATTAAAATGTTACGTTTTACCTCCCTAACACATCTACTGCTTACACAAACGTTGATCACACTACAAACAAAACAAAACTATAATGCTATAAGAAACAGAAAAGATTAATTCATTGTTTACCTGGGTCTTTAGTCTATGATTCGCTCACCTCGCCTCTTATCTGACAAGTTTTCGGGTTTGAGTCGTTCGTTCATCACGTGACAGCCCCGTAATGTTAACCTATGCAGCCTGAGCCGGAAGGAGAATTGATTAGTTCATCTTTTGAGTCTTCGGGTTTGAGTCGTTCGTTCATCACGTGACATCCCCGTAATGTTAACCTATGCAGCCTGAGCCGGAAAGAGAATTGATTAGTTCATCTTTTGAGTCTTCGGGTTTGAGTCGTTCGTTCATCACGTGACAGCCCTGTAATGTTAACCTATGCAGCCTGAGCCGGAAGGAGAATTGATTAGTTCATCTTTTGAGTCTTCGGGTTTGAGTCGTTCGTTCATCACGTGACAGCCCTGTAATGTTAACCTATGCAGCCTGAGCCGGAAGGAGAATTGATTAGTTCATCTTTTGAGTCTTCGGGTTTGAGTCGTTCGTTCATCACGTGACAGCCCCATAAGGTGAACGAACGACTCTAAAACAGGTGAACTAATTCCAGTACAGAACCTAATAGGATGTTGCGCATGCGCGACTGAACGAATCACTCCCCGAGGCGACTCGTTCGTCCCGAGTCACATTAAAGATTCGTTCAAAATGAACGAATCGCTCAAGAACGACCCATCACTACTGACCGACAGCCCTGGATACTTGTCAATACATAGAAAAGATGGCATCGATTTTACCATAACAGTTCCAGCCAGAGTCTGATGATGAAACGGCTGAAGTGGCTGATCGACAAGTTAACACGGTCTACTGTGGAAAGTGCTCGCAATTTGCTTATGTAAGCGAACCGGGCACACCTCTATGTTGTAAACTTCAACATTGTATAATGCATTAAGCGGTTTCACACCGAACGCGGAAAGCGCTGCGCTGGCCGCTGGGTTCAGTGCAGCCCTTCAGAGCGCAGCGGCAAAAGTTCATTTGAACAACTCATTTGAACTTTGTCTGCGGCGTGCGCGCTCCACTGCGTGTGCGCTTTGATCGAGGCAGAAACAAGCCGTCCTCGCAGGGCGGAAGAAATTGAAACGAATGGGTTTCATAGCACAGCGCTTTCCGCATTCGGTGTGAAAGCCGCTTCGTGTGCCATCCTTTATCATTACTCCAACTAATGAGACAGACAGACAGTCAAGCTTCATCAATCACAAATTGTCAGACTACAGTGGGTCCACAGCTGATCAACAGAACTACAGAAGTGTGATTTAGCCGGTTAGCATGACATGTGCAGGGTTGTTACACAACATAACATACACAACTACTTATTTTGAACGATCGCTAGAAAATACAATCTTTGTAGATTCATCATCTTTTGGAAGTGAATATAAAACAATTTTACTCACAGCGTAGGATACAGCGTCTTCTGTATAATGTACGTGTAAATTTCCATGTGACGTAAACCACATGGAAATTTATGGGCGGGCAAGTTGTTCGCGACGTAGAACGTGGGTGGACATTATGCAAATGTGTTACTTCGTGACGTGTGGCCGTAACAGAAAAAGATTCGAAATCCTGACGACTCGTTCAGGCAAATGTGAACCAACTCTTTTTTTTTGATAGACAATAACTTTATTTATCATGCACTGTCAGCTTCACAACTTTGCAGATAGTTTATGTTCACATACAGCTACATGACACACTACATGAAAGATCATATTTGAAAAGGCATAATAGGGGCACTTTAAAACACTTGGCATTATGCACTACACTCCAGTAACAGGACCACACACTACCGGACCTTCATGTTGATCGAACATAACTCATGCAGAAACGTGTGCTTCATTACTAACGTGTCCTAAAATCGGTTGAAAATATCAAACATGTTTGACCTCCAAAGTGTCTTCCAGAGAACTTAAAGGAGAAGTCCACTTACAGAACAAAAATTTACAGATAATGTACTCACCCCCTTGTCATCCAAGATCTCATGTTCATGTCTGTCTTTCTTCAGTCGTAAAGAAATTATGTTTTTTGAGGAAAACATTTTAGCATTTTTCTCCATACATTGGACTGCTATGGTACCCAAAGTTTGAAATTCCAAAAAGCAGTTTAAATGCGGCTTAAAACGATCCCAAATGCAGTTGTAAACGATCTCAGCCGAGAAAGAAGGGTCTTATCTAGTGAAATGATCGGTTATTTTCATTTTTAAAAAAATTATTTAAGTTTAAATACTTTTTAATCTCAAACGCTAATCTTGTCTTGGTCTGCCTGAACTCTGTGTATTCTGGTTCAAGACAGTTAGGGTATGTCGAAAAACTCCAATTGTAGATAGATAACACGAGATAACATGAGTCAAAAAAAAAAAATGATAACAGCAACTGTTTAAATTTTTTGTGCAGGGCCAGTAAAAAAAAAAAACTTAGCGTTGACCCCTGAATTGTATTATTTTTATGAAAATAACTGATCGCTATAAGACCCTTCTTTCTCGGCTGGGATCGTTTACAACTGCATTTGGGATCGTTTAAAGACGCATTTAAACTGCATTTTGGAAGTTAAAAATCGGGGAACCATAAAAGTCCACTATATGCCCTGGTGAAAAAACCAGCATATGCTGGTTAGGTATGTTTTGATGCTGGTTTAAGCTGGTCCTTTGCTGGTTTTTGCTGGTCCTTTGCTGGTCATGTTGCTGGTCAAGGGCCAGCATAAACCAGCAAAGGACCAGCTTAAACCAGCACCAAAACATACCTAACCAGCATCTCAGCATCAAAACATGCCTACCAGCACATGCTGATTTTTTCACCAGGGAAGAAAAATGCTGAAATGTTTTCCTCAAAAAACATACATTTCTGAAGAAAGACAGACATGAACATCTTCTGTATCTGTAAATCTTTGTTTTGGAAGTGGACTTCCCCTGGAACAGTACAGGAACAGTCTCACTGCAATATTTTGAGGTTGTCGTAATATAGCTGCTTTTCCACCCCTGACCGGAAAAGTGAGGAGACGTTTCCCTCTTACAACAGGAACACTATGGTGATATAATCTTGCATTTCTTGAGACATTTTAACTGCATTCTAAATCACAAATTATCTAGTATGTGTGTGACAGTTCTTGGTTCATTTCCAACACAATTGCCAAGTTGATTGCTCAGATACTATGTGAACTGAACTGAGCTACACTGTGACAACACTGAATCAATGATGAATGGACTCTAACTGAAAACTGTGTGTTTACTATTGCTTTTGCATTATTGACACACTATTTCTGTTTAATACTTTAAAGGTGCTTTGTCACAATCTGTATTGTTAAAAGCGCTATATAAATATAGACAACAGGACTTAAAAAAACAAAACAAAACAAAACACAGTTTGCCTCCCTCAGTCAGTGCAAATTTGTACTGCTCTTAATCTCAGTTCTAACAAAGCATACAGATGATCTGCTTTAGCAAACAATACAAAACAACAAATAATAAGTTAGAGTGACAGCTTCTGCTAATGCACAGCAAAGGCTTTGCTGTCTCATACCTGCCAAACCCGCTGTCGACTACACTCATGTTATGGATCTAGATTAATTTATGATCAGATTCATTTATAACGTTGTCCGGTGTGTTTAGCCTCACCAATTCCATTTGAAGCTTCAGGCAATCAGAGGCCATTACATTCATTTCCAGTGGATATGACATTGATCAAAGCTCGTTTCTATTTTGCAAACTATTTGATTTATCAGTAGTCAAGTCATGGTTAAACTTAAGACTTAACAACGCGTGTGCATGATGGAGCGTGTTAGAAAGGAGTGCAATTATATTTACTAAAATATGTATTTTACAGAAATTACATACTAGAATTCATGCTCGCAGTCTGATTTCATTGACAGCCTCAATCATTTTGATACTGGCATGCAATTAGATCACTGAGAAAGGGCAGACTAAAAACAGGGGATGTGTCATTCACATGTCTATTGAGGCACCCATACTGTCTTTTCTGACGAGAGATGCTGGATCTGCGCAAACAGGTACCACAACACCGAGCGAGAGGCTAATTCACCAGCCACATACACGATTTACACATTTTACAAATATATTTTATTCAAACTTTATTGTTGTTTTTAAACATCAGCTGATACTGTCACAGCATTTATGTTTAAAAGGTCATGAAACTGAAGTGAGCCAAAACTGAACTGAATAATGACAATATTGGCTTTTTATAGCTTCTTTACAAGAGAATTTAATTTGACACATAAATGAAGAAGTTTCCATGAATGACTATCCTTTTTTTGCGTTTTATTTCTGTGAAGCTACTTTGAAGTAATCTATATTTACTTGTATTTTAAGAAACGCATACACAAACTGAATTTACAAGTTTGCATCGACAAAGCATCCGTTTACACATTTTTTTTTATTGAGTAATGTTAAGGTTTCTGATGTGTTATGACTTCCTGACTTCTTGACACTTGGGGAGAATTGCCCTTTTTTCCTCATCAATTATATTTTGTGTTTAAACAATGCAACCAGATATAAGAGCTTGTACTTACTGATGTTTGCACAGTAACAAACTATGGTAAACTGCATTAAAGCCATTTTTCCAAAATCATCAGGTAGTCCAGCGAGCAATGCAACTCGCAACATCCTTCTGTTTGACAACCACAGATAGAGAACCAGCTCTTGAAAACGGTGGCCGTGGTTAAGTAACCACTGTTGTTAGGTCAGCTGGATGCAAACATGGAAGTTCTGTCATTACTGGACACAAACAAGCGACAAACTTCAAATCCGTGATTTCAAACAACAATGCACTATATTCACTTGGCCGTTATGTCATATTAATGTCAGAGTCTAAACGCAATAATGAGTGCCCTGTTGGTTATAGTATAATTACTTTTTCGTAATGTTTGTAAGTATTTCTTTACTTGTGGGGAAATAGTAATGATATAGTAATTATCCACCAAAAAAAAATCATATTGGTCAACCAATGATATCCAAACCCAATGCTTTTTAAACACGTCCTTCACAAAAACGTTCACAGGAAAACATTTCTACAGGCACACAATGCTTAACTGCTTCTCTCAAATAGCATATCGACTTTGCCATATAAAAGTGATATATGTAGTCAGTGTTTGCCTTTCAGCTCTCATTACACGGTAAATCCATTTTCCAACTTCAATAAACAAAATCAGTGGTGAGGAGAATTCTATGTGAAATGTGACAATTCAGAAGAAAAGAATATAACGTATCCAAAGACCAGTATTACAACAGCAACAACCATTAGAACAAAGCTTTAGAAGAATGCAACGGGCAATAAACTCAGAGACATGTGCACACCAATGTAAGACCAGAATAAATACCTGGAGGGCGTCATTTGTTTGATTCACAAATCCAAAAAGGTTTGTCAGTAGCAATCCAATAATAAGCAAAATGACTTAAATTCCCATAAACTCCTCTGAGGTACACGGAACAAACTGAAAATAAGCCACAAGTGAGGATGTGGAGGTTGAGATGAGGGGTAATGCCTCTAGACTGTATATGGACTGATATGGAGCATTCAGGAGCCTTTGCAAAGGTTTGACTTTCCACAGGACAAAATGAGGAAAAGAAATACTGAAGGAGGCACAGCTGAAAACATTCAACTCTGTCTGACACACCCAGAGGCTTTGGAATGGATCCCAGCTCTAAATGTTCCAGTTTGCATCAGACACAACAGGCTTTAAAAAAAAAAAAAAAAAAAAAAAAAAAAAAGGAGAAAAAAAGAAAGGGAAAGAAAGAGAAGGAGAAACCCAACATGTATGCACACCCACACTCGAAAACTACAATAAACATAGCAGGGTTCAACACAAAATAGCTTTTTACATGTTCTGAATAAAATGTTAAAAGATTCCCTCAAATTCCCCCACTCTGAGTAGGTCTTACCAGTCTCTCTGTTCTTTCCTCCCTGGAAAGAGCAGGCTGGAGCATTCTGTGTGAGGCTCTCAGAGCCATCAAATAGTGCTTAACCTTTCATGGGCAGGGCCTGCAGCCACCTTACACAGGAAGCTGTGTCATTCAGTACATAAAGGAGTGTTTCCACAACTTGCATTCTCCAGAAACTACACTGAGACACACCTTACACAGACACACTCCTTAATCACACTCACTCACTAAGAAATCTGACACATTGGCCTCAATTTTTTTTACACATTATATGGCATCGTCTTCCTTTTTAGGCGACATTTCTTATCTTTGTTAGTAATAAAAAACAATCCAGTATAGACATGACTCAGGCACTACATGGCTTTTTACTACATGTAAAGTTACAAGTTACGACAGAGTAAACTATGTGTTATTTACAGTTCATGGCTATTGACTGTAAAAACTGACACAAGTGTGTAAATACATAAACAAAATAACAACGGAAGTTCCTTAAAAGGCTTTTTTTTTGTGTATAACTACTTCCTTCCACCACAGATTCAAATCTCAGTTTGACAGTTTAACAGCTGAGCCCAAGCCTCCATTACTAATTCCAAAACGTAACTTTAGAACTAGTAAGGAATGAATGTTGAGTTGCTTCATTGAAAGCTTATTGTATTACTGCATTAAAAGCTCACTGTATTACATGTAGTAGAGTATTTTGAGTGAGAGATGGACTGGGCGAGTGTGATTCCCTGCATCTGATACAGCATTTACTCTTCAGATCAATCACATATTCATTAAAAAAAAAAAAAAAAAAAAAAAAAAAAAACACATTAGTTTGAATGTCCATTGAGGAAAGTGTTATCTTTATCGCAATGTTAATATTCATTCATCTGGTGATTTCAACGCTGCTCAGTGCATTTGTCAGCTACCTTAAGCTGATGTTGAAACTAAATCGTTTATTTTTTCAAAGTAAAAGTCTTTACTGCTGACTCATAAAAACAGTCTCTTGACGCCATTTAATTGCGGAACAATGTAACTAAAATTACCATCACGAACACACGCACCATTTCTCAGTACTAAACAGTAATAAAAACACTACTATTAAATACAGTATTAAATACCACTATTATTTATATTGAATATGAATATTTAATAAACAACAACAGCCATGATAAAAGTTGCTAGGCAATTTAGTCAAAAGTACCCAGGCAGCGCTCTGATATACAGCACTGAATTCACATAAACATTAGGGATGTCACAATACTCAATATAATATCGAACCGTTCGGTGCGACATCCACGGTTCAACACGTTCTTATGAATTGCGTTTTTTCGGTTTTGCATTTAAATAATTTCCTTGTTTTATTTCTCTTGAAAGTTGCTATGTGTGTGCTTGTGATTTCACGTGCTGAGATGAGGAAATGCCTCCCCGTTTATATTTGAAAAAGCAGCACTTGCAGAGCATCTTCCCTTCTAATGAAATGCAAAGATAAGCCTTTCTAAACTTGTTGTCCTAAAACAAAAACTTATTTTTACTTCACAGCATCAGTCGAGTGTTTGAAATAGCGCCCTTTTGTGATCTGATGTGGCTTCTTATCATAGAATGAGGCAGACAATATATTCTATACTGTATGTCGATTAGCAATGGCTTACAAATATATTTAATTATTATGAAAATACCCGAGATGGAGTGTTTATTGTCCTTACATTTCATCATTCATAACGTTTAACGTTATATCTTGTTTACAGGAGTATTTTGTTGTTAATTAGATGAACCTTCAGCGGCAAATTCCAGAAGATCTAGCCGAGCTGAGGCTTCTCTCGGCAGGTTCATGAGCACTGAATGGCTGCAAACGCCCTGGAACACCCATGCTCACATGTCCTAAAACGTCGGATCTCGTGCATCCCTAAACATGTCACAATACTCAATATAATATCGAACCATCTCGGATCTCGTGCAGTCAGATCTCGTGATGATATACTCGCAAAACATTTTGCACTGTTTACATTAAAACTGCACGACTATTAATCCTTCAAATATTGAAATCTCGAATACCCACACGATCTTATTCCTGAATGACAATGATTTAGCTATGTCTATTAGGACTGTTTCACATCGCGAGTGTCAGTGGAGCGTGAGAAGCACGTTTTGTCGCTCCCCATCTTAATAAATCAGAGTGTCGAGGTAAATGAGAATGCAGAAAGAGCAACACAAACAGTCTTTTCAACCACATTATAATCATTATTTCTGTGTTACAGACATTTAAATAATAGAAGTACTGGGATAAAAGTTTATAGTTTGGGTATAAACACTTGTTGTCTACAGTAGCGATCAAAACGAAAGTATCTTAACACTTGTATGTATTGTAACGCTTATCCTCTTCCGTCAGGAGGTAGCGACAACTGACCGTTTAAAAAAGTATGTCACTGAATCATTCATTCAGGAGATTTCAATAGTCAAACAAGTATTAATAAAATGAGACACTGACTCTGTAACGTGGAGAGGGAGACGTGAGACGAGCGGATCCAAGTGCACGCTTTAATTGGAAGGGCAAGACAAAAACATGGTCAAAAACAGGCTGGGTCGAAACAGTGGCAAACAGGTATATTGAGGGCAAGGAAAACGGGTAATCCACAAAACAGGTGATAAATCCAGATCAGGAGCAAACAGAATCCAAACGACAAGACGAGAGCAAAATCCAAAACAGGCAGGTAATCAGAACAACACTAAACTAGAACTAGGAACTAGGAACAGGAAACTGGCTCCGTAAAGTGCTATCACTGACAGAGAAATAAACGCAACAATACTCGGAAATCTGAGAAGGAACTGGGTGAGTGTTAAATAGTGTGTGTGAATGGCTACAGCTGTGTGTGCAATCAGCGCAATGGATGATGGGAAATGTAGTCTGGGGTGACACGCAACCGTTTGTGTAGTGTGAGTGTCCATAAAATGACAGTGCGACATCTGGTGGTGAGCAGGATTCATGACAGACCCCTTCATTGAATGTTTTTTTTTTATTATTATTATAAATGAATATATGTTTTTAAAAGACTTAAGCAATGAACAGTTTGTCAGAACTAATAAATTACATTATTTTGTTTCGTTTTCTAATCTTTTTTTCTCCAGAATCGTGAGAGAATCATGGTCTCCAATTTATTAAAAACAAAAAATTCTCAATTTACCCAGAATCATGAAGCTCTTGTTTAAATGTTGTTTATTACTGCATTATAATTTATTAAATGTAGTAATTTATAATTTATTAAAATGGAAGTTCAAAATGCATCTACATTTTTTTTTGCATTTTGTCTTTTTCAGTTGAATAAAAAACTATTTTCCCTATATATTTCATCATTGAGGATTTCTTAAGAAAAGGTTAAAAATCTCGTCTCGTGAACCCAGTCTTGTGTCTCACCTCGTGAGATATATATATACACCGTCTGTAAAACCTAAAACATATATATATATATATATAAAACCTAAAACACACACACACACATACATATAAATGTTGCCTAAAAAAGTATTTTTTTTGTGTCTGTATATATATTTTTTTGTGTGTATATTTCAAATCCCCGAAAAACATAATGTTACATCTATTTTATGATTTCACTTTTAAAAGAAAAGGATAGAAAGAGCAACTGCAATTTCAAACATTCCAAACATCCCATATTCTTAACATGTTAAGTGAGTGGGTGGCAAGCAGGCTGTGTTTCTCTGCTGTCCAGGCTTGTTCTTGACCTGAACATGGTTTTAGTGATATGATCACAAAATGTTTTGAATCTCATTTCCACCTGTATTAGTGCTGCCAATAATAACAAATGTTATAAGAAAACATATCTTGAGTTCATGTGTACTGCACACAAAAACAAAAAACAAAACTAGCACAGTCCAATTCACAAACAAATGATTTTATTTTAGTGCGCCAAAAACATGTTCAACTAGTAGAGTAAGGTTTTTGAACAAATGACATGATGAGCTGGATCTCTTAAATCTTTTAATAACAGAGGTTTGTCATACACATATGCATATGCAATTAATCAATAATGAAATAAGTTTACTTTCATTATCGATTGTTTTTTGCAAATTTACTCTGAAAAGTGCATACATATTAAAGCAGAAGTATTTAATAACACGCACTCCTGATAAGCCTGACGTCACTCACATGACACAGAATATGAGCATGACTGGGCAGGAGAAACTAGAACAGGGGAAAGATACCCTTGGGCTGGTAACCAAAATCATGGCTTTAACTTGAGAAGTAGACAGGAGTACAGAAGAAAGTTTCCCATCTCATACCCAATTTATGGTGTATGAAACAGTTGTGTGGTTTGATGGTTGATGTGACCAAAATCTTCACGATACTCATAATTTTTGTTCTATATTTTATGCTGGAAACTAGGTTGTCATGATGCCAAAATTATAAACACCTTAACAAAAAATTGGAAATTACAGCAAAAAAAAAAAAAAAAAAAAAAGTTGTCTTATTATTAAAGACAAAGTTAACCGCACTTTTAAGAAAGGTCTGTTTAACCAGGGCTTGCAAAATTTTAAAAACCCTGGGAGCCCTTCGGGCAGGCAATCCTCAGATTTTGGCAGCCCAAAAAGAATTTAACTATAGCCAGAAAAAAAAAAAAAAAAAAAAAAACGTGTCTGAATTTCACTGCGGACAAATCAACATGATCAAAAACTTCAATGACTGTATTTTTTCTTCAAATAACAAGTCAAGAGAATAGGTGTGCAATGGATCACAAAACTCACAGCTTAGATCATATTATGGATTTAGAGTGACAGATCAGATCATTTTTCGGATGAGCAAAAACAAAAAAAGAAGTTCTTTATTATTTAAATTACAGTTTACTTTTGCAAAAACTAGTATCATACAATAATTTAACTGATGTTAAATGTAACTGATTTCACAATACAAGTTTCTGACAATTTTTTTTAAACAAAATGAGGTTTAAGACAAATTATAAATATACATACAATGAAAATTATCAGAGTAGTCACCCCCGAATTCGATTTTGCGCACGATTTGGTGTAGCTTGTCAGTGCTTTACGGCTCTGTGTATTACTTGCCGCTCCAGCTGAACGCACGTGATGGAGCTTTACTACTAATCAAAGTACCGGCTTCATTGACTAAACGCGCCTCACGACATCGTGCGATTAATCGTTGCAGCCCTAGTCAAGATACAAATACAGTGGTGAAATGACCATTACAGCCACAGAGTAAGCTTTCCATAAAGACATGACATAACTCAAATGAATGACCATGACCACTCATCAATACAGACTTTGCTTACAAACACAGCTGCACCTCTGTCATTGTGAATTTTAGTCCCAAGGTATTACAAAAAGACAAAGCACTTCAGGATTATCAACCACATGACATCAATCACACACTTCACAGTGGCTCTATGGGACCTTGTACTTGACAAATCCATTTGGTTTTTTGGTCATTTAAAAAGTGCAGCCTTAAGTGCTAAAATATTATACAATACAACATAACAGATTCCTTTTTTTTAATTAAATTAAACATTACCAGAGGTCAGGAGTATTAATTTAGTGTCATGTCAATAAACTCCACAAAAGAAAGACAGTGTATTTTGCTTGAACTGAACATTAATACTGAACATTAAATCACATCCTAGAAAAGATGCCGACAAAGTAGGAACATATTACACATGGCAGAATAAATTCCTCTGGGGTATTACTTGTGGTTGGCCTCATGGAAAAACAGTCTCTATATGGTATACTCTCAAACTTAAAGGGATGTTTCATCCAAAAATTAAAATTCTGTCATTACTCACCCTCA
The DNA here is from genome assembly GCF_022985175.1 of Labeo rohita. Lineage (NCBI taxonomy): Eukaryota > Metazoa > Chordata > Actinopteri > Cypriniformes > Cyprinidae > Labeo > Labeo rohita. The sequence goes on along the minus strand of NC_066877.1, from coordinate 307,484 downwards.
CGTTGTTGCAATCCCCTAAGACTTTGGTTCCTTCTTAGAACACAATTGAACATATTTCAAATGAAATCCGAGAGGTGACTCTCCCTCCACTGACAGCCTAAGCAAATTTCACTTCGAAGGCCCGGAAAGTAGTGAAAACATCATAAAAAAAAAGTGGTGCACATTACTCCAGTGGTTCAGATGGAATTTTCTGAAGCGATGGGAATGCTTTTTGTGCATATATGACTGTTCAAAATTTTTTACATCAGCTTCAATCTCCAATGTGAGCAGCTTCTTCCTCTTCACGTTCAAGATACAACTAGGGCTGCAACAAATGATTATTCTGAGAATTGATTAATCTAGCGATTATTAGAATGATTATCTCACTGATTAATCCTGACTTTGATTCAGCTTTTGCAATTAGTTAAAATATTGAGCTCTACATCTTCTAAGAAATACATAAAGGTAACCACTTCAGCTTTTGAAAATCATATTATTAGGGCCCTATGATTTCTGTGATGCGGAAAACACAGACGGAATCGTGGAATCCAGTCATAAAAATGGAATTTACTGAATAACATAGCATGTCACAGAATTTGTCAAAGTCTGAATGAATTAATCAAAAGTAGGTCATTACACTTAATATCAAACCGCAATATGGACTAGTATCTGTAAATATTACGCCGCAAAATATACAATTTATAGTATATAGACACTGCAACCTGTCAAAATAAAAGTCTAACTTCAAGACATTGTGCCAGATATATATTACTACTATTACTACTACTACTAGGGGTGTGACGAGACACTTATTCGACAAAACGAGAGGAGACGAAAAACGAGACTGGGTTCACGAGAACGAGACAAGATTTTAAAACTTTTCTTAAGAAATCCTCAGTAATGAAATATATAGGGAAAATAGTCTAATATTCAACTGAAAAAGACAAAATGCAAAGAAATGTAGGTGCATTTTGAACTTTATGAAATTAAACATTTTAATGAATTATATGCAATAATAAACAACATTTAAACAAGAGCTTCATGATTCTGGATAAATTGAGAATCCCAGTTGTTTTTAATAAATTGAAGAACAGGATTCTCTCACGATTCTGGAGACAAAAAGATTATAAAACTAAACAAAATTACATAATTTACTAGTGGTTCTGACAAACTGCTCATTGCTTAAGTCTTTTAATAACCATTAAAAAGGAATTGGGAAAAAAATGAATACAGAAAAATTTTGAATGAAAAAAAAAACAAAACGGAATTTGGGAAAAAATAAAATGGATTTCACAGGGCCCTATATTATGTATTTTTATTTACTATACAATAAAGTTGTACAAATAAATATATTTGGCACACAAAATGAGACGACAAACAGAGAAACTCTCTTATTCACCATTAATTTAGCTATATGAACAAAAATAACAATGACACACACACACACACACACACACACATATACATACATACATATATACATATATATACATACATATATACACATATATATATAAGACTTGTAATAGTCTTTAAAGAAGTCTCTTATGCTCATCAAGGCTGCATTTATTTGATTAAAAATATAGAAAAAAACAGTAATATTGCAAAATGTTTTTACAATATAAAATAATGTTTTTTATTTTAACATACTTTAAAATAGAATTTATTCCTGTGATGAAAAGCTGAATTTTTATCAGCTGTTACTCCAGTCTTAAGTGTCACATGATCCTTCAGAAATCATTCTAATATGCGGATTTATTATTAGAATGATCAATGTTGGATAATATCAACAGTTGTGCTGCCAAATATTTTTTGGAACCTGTGATTTTTTTTTTTCAGGATTCTTTCATGAATAACAAGTTTAAAAAGTACAGTGTTTATTCAAAATAGAAATATTTTATAACAATGTAAATTATTTATTATTAACTTTTAATAAACTTTTAATTATTAACTTAATACATCCTTGGTGAATAAAAATAAAATAAAAAAATATATTAATTTCTTAAAAAAAAAAAAGAAAAAAAAAGAAAAGAAACAATAAAAATGTACTGACCCCAAACTTTTGAACAGTAGTGTGTGTATATATATATATATATATATATATATATATATGGGTCAGTGAAAAAAAGGGTTTGGCAAGATGAGAAACTCAAAAATCTTTTAAAAGCTTGTTTTAAAAGCATGCATCAGGTATTTTAAAATGAACACTGCATGTTCATGTTGATTTTATGTAATTAAAAATGACATAAGCACCATTTTTTACAAAAGTTAAGACTGAATGTCAAATGGTGTAACCACCAAAACATTAGAAATATTAAATATTTTATCCACCTAGATGGCATGTAAGCTTACATATTTTATCCACCTAGATGGCATGTAAGCTTACATATTATATTTTTATGAAAAATACTGGTTACACCAGTTGACACAAACCAGTTACACCACTTGACCATCTACAGCCAAAGGCCATTGTTTGTTGAAGAAATTGACGCAGAAAATCAAGCATGACTGTCAACAAGTGCTTTTTTTTTCTTTCCAATGCTAAAAAAAAAAATCTGGCAACACAAAATTATCATAGTGATATGATCTCCATGTAGTGATATGAACAGTGAACTCATGTCTCATATTGTAATTACAGTTAAGAAACAATATCTGACAAGAGATCATCATAGTGATGAACAGTGAACTCATCTCTTATTTTAATTACAGTTAAGAAACAATATCTGACAAGAAATCAGGGTGATGAACAGTGAACTCATGTCTCGTATTGTAATTTTTGAAACGAAACATGAAATGAAAAATGTTATACCATATTAATTATAATATATCAGAAATTTAATGAACTGTATTTTACATATGTAAATTGTCTTTGGTTAACATTTTTTATCAGTGAATTTATGTTCAAATGTAGACACCCACTTCCTTCTGCTGCATTATTAACCTCTTAAATCATTTACATTATATCATATGATACTATATACTGATTAAAGGGATAGTTCACCCAAAAATGAAAATTGCCCCATGATCTCTCCTTCAGATGGCTCCAGGGATTTAGTAAATCCTCCTGAAGCAAATCAATGCACTTTTGCAAAAAAAAAATATCCAAATTTAAACTTTTATAAACCGTAATCTCTAGCTTCTGCAATCTATCGTACTTGCGTTCACTAGAGAGTGGCGTTCCAGCAGATTGATGTAGAACGTAGACTCAGCGTAAGCACTGGTGAGAATATGCTAGTCTCGCAAGAACCAAAGTTTTTGTTTTGTTTATAATTGTTTACTATGGGAAACATTTAATGTGAAACTCTGCGCTTTGTGTTTATATTCTGGGTTCACCTGCTTGCCTGTACATAATATGCATCATCAATAAGGTGTATACTAAATTTGGCCTTTAAAGGGTGGTTTTGGGGTGACTTACAATAATACTGATGCACTATTCAAATTATTATAACCAGAAACGTCATGAAGCCATTATAGTCTTGCATCACAATTATGGACCACCTAATGGTCAATACCACAGTTTGAGAGTATATTAGGTAAGAGTTTTTTTTAAACTCCGCCCCCTGACACCCTCACATTCCCGGAATTCCTGCACACTACTCACCTGGCCCTACCTCACTAACACCCACCACTCACCTTTAGCAAACACATATTTTATACCCACTATCACGTGCTCTCTGACTGAAAAATATAAAACGATTAACGTCTAGTACAGACTACACAGAATAGACTCTCTTAGTAACTTAAAAGGTCTGCGTACGTGTGGGCTAGCTGAGATAGTCACAGGAGACAGATTAAGATAGCATTAACTTAATAACCTCCTCATGCACTGACCTCCCTCTCCAACCGTAAAAAACTTTTCTTGTTTTGATTAAACTGCATGTAAATATTGTGCTTCTTTCGCATAACTCCACTCAGAATCAACAGCCACCTCAAACTTTCAACGCTAAATAAAGTCGTACTTTAGGTTGTCAAAATACTAATAATTCGTTCTCATTACCTTTTGGAGCTCTCCTTTAATCCAGCCAATATGTTTAAATATCAAAGCTCATCGAAAACAAATATTCTCCACTGTCGGAGCTCATTCGTTAGTTCCGTAAATCCACTGCCATACTCCAGGAGCTCGAAAATACTCTCCTCCCAGCGTGCGCTGCACTCTGGACAAGCGGAATACGCATGACGTCAGCGCACCCTGGAATTTAAGCCATGCACGCCATTGGCCCACACCGGGTAGAGTGGAAGCTTGGTTGGTCGGCTGTGTTGTTAAATTGGCCAATAGAAGAGGAGAAAAAAGTTTCCATGGTTACACTTGATACACAAGTAACACAAGAGCCTGTGCAACAGAACCATCATAAAGGTAAGCATGTTTTTATTATGCTTTTAATTCTTTATTAAGGCTTAGATGTGCTGTTTGAAGTAATTTATTTTAATAGTTGCCAGTAGTTCGTGAAAAACAAACAAAGATTTTAAGATGTTCAGAAAGAAAAACGTTAGATCTGCAAAATCCCTGTAAATTAATTCGAAAAATTAATGACTTTACACCGTAGATAATAATGTCAGTTGGACACTGTATGTGTAAAGCTATTCAGAGAAAAAAAAAATCTAATTGTAAATTATGTTTAGATCATTTGGACGGTCGAAACAGATACAAACAGTCATAGATTTTTCTGTCATGTTTAGCTGTTCTCTTTAAATAATGTCTTACTTGTCAAGTCCAGTTAAGTCATATATTTACAGTTAAGTCATATATATACACGTTTTATACAATACAGACCGTTTTAAAACAACGTACCAATAATAAACAGAAAAACAACGTTAATAAATTCATCGATTAAAAAACAACCTGAATTTTAGCTGTAAGCAGCGACAGTAATGCCATTATTCAGCTAAATTTAGCTCGTTGTTGTTTTTATTTCAGCTCAATAACTGTCAATATTACAAAGTCATTAATTATAAAACAAGTTCAGTACAGCTAAGCAGCTTTACACTATGCAATAGTGTCATTATTTAGCTCAAATCTGTTTAATGTTGATTCGATCAAGTTTAGTAAGTGTGCCCATGTTGCTTAGTTTTGTTCTCATCTGATAATGCCAGTGGAGTTGAATCAAACATATTACTGAATAATAATTGTATTTTAAACCTGTCATACAGATTGCATTGATTTTACATTTATATAAAGTCCTACATTTGTCATATTTACATTTTATTCTCCTGAATTATTCACAGATGAGTAGCAGAGATTTTTCTTCTTTTGTTACAAACCACTGCTCTGAAGACACAGGTAAACAGCTGTGGTCAGACTTTACCATTATATCCAGAAAATGAGCTGTCAGCATCATCTGTCATTTATTCCCCTCAGCAACTCTGAGCTGCAAAAAAAAAAAAAAAAAGTGTATAAGTATAGAGTATAAGTGGAAATATAAATTGACTGACATTTCATTGATTAGTAACCATGTATTGATTGCATTTACAATCATTTGCTTATTGTGCTTTTTTATCATCTAGAAAAGTTACCTCAAAGAATACGAGTGGGTCTGGGGCACTCAAAATGTGAAGTGGTCCAATATAAGCAACTACAGGACATGGTAGAGGCCAAACGCATTTCCTCTCAGCGCTCTCAACAGAAGGTAATGAATGTGTTGGATTTTGTGATACCAAATAGATAAATAAAATACATTTACATTTAAAATACATTTATAAATCAATGATTCAGACTTAATGGATTGTGGTGGTCCAACAATCATCCTTTATTAGAGTTGTTAAACTTTTGGAGTCAACAAAGGTGCTGGGAACCTTAAAAGTAACTTAAAATGAAAGATCCTAAATTAGAGAATGTGAAGCTACATCACGCCACGTTGCATGCTGGGGTCCCGCTGCCATTTTGCTGCAAATGCTAAAATTAATACAGATACCTGCTTATCTTTTGTTTTGTTTTTGCCTTTTAGTTTAATATTCACGCTCTTCATTGTATCGTTTGCAGGGAAGAGAAGCTATTTCATCGCTTTGCATGATAATTAGATTTTCAACTCAAGTTGTGTAGTATTTGGTCTACAGTGTTAATCTAAATTAACGTTACTGCGAAAACAGTGTCGCCTGCTGGATGCTTGCTGCTGCTTCAGCCATCAAATGCTAGAATATCCAAATAAAAATCTGTGTTCAACAAGCTGACAGAAGTCCATCCATTTCTTTGTTAAAATGACAAAGTATAATTTATTGTCATTATAAATATTAATATTTCCATGGCCACAGAGGAGAATCAGAGATTGTGGGTCGCATTCAACAGACAGACATGAACACACTGTATTTTTTTTAAATTTATTTCAACATATGACAATCAAAATAAAAACCTTGGGAGTTTGTGAACAGTTTTGTAGCATTTTTAAAATGCTGGCTTGATGTACTAAGACAGTGCTGCTAATAGACATGCAGATAAACCCAAGAGATTAACGTGATGCGTTTAATTACAGGTGAAAAGTTTTCCTACCTTTAGAAAACCCTAAAAAGGAAAGTGCTTAACATGGCTTATACATTAAGACAGACAGTTATATTTAAAGTTATAATTGGGATCATGTGTTTTTTTTTTAAAGCACATAGTATGCTTTATTAGTAAGTTGTGTAGAGAATGTGCTCTTTTAATATCACTGTCTCAGTTCATGTTCTTTACATGAGAGGAAAATGCTTAATGTGTAAATAGATGTGTTGCGTTCATATTTTTGGCTCACGTGAGTATCTGCACATAGAATGCCTTACAATTTTTTCTTTATCACTGTCTTGATAAAGCCACATTAAGCCACATGTGAAATGAAGCGTTATTCGTGTTCAGCATTTTAGAAAGTTCCTGTTCAAGTTCTGCTCATTCACAAGCCGAGTGAGAGTCTTAGTCACAAAGGTGATGTTAATTATTAAACCAAACAATACCAAAACTTTCAAAAAATGTAGCAATGTGATGCTTTTATTGAGTGACAGGCAGTGGGTTTAATCAGTGACATTATTAATAGATTTACTATCCGGCGTCTTCTCGTCATCTCCATGACCTGCTTCCCTTGGTGTTTTTACACATAGAAAAGGCAAAAAACATATTGCATTGTCCAGTTTTCTCTTAATACACTGATCTGAGTTATTATTGCAATTCTCAATGCAGCATTTTTCACAATCATGACAGAAAATCAAAATACTGCCCTAAACTCAACAGCGGAACACAGCGCGATCCTTTCAGTATGGCAGATAAACAAAGCAGATTCCCAGAACTGTGGTGTGACGTCAGCTTCACATTGTTTATACTTAGTTTTATTTGTGCACACTCACAAAAACAACAAATGTTTTGCTTTTGTAAAATACTAAAAACAAAGCGGATGTGTCTTCTGCTGTCTCACTCTTCTTTCACTTAACTTTCACAACAATTGTCACAAAAAGCGCCACAAAAATTAACCAAAATTTAGCGTATACTTGCCTCATAAATATAAAAAGATGTTTATAGAAAGTTTGACGTCTGCTTATAAATGTTTGTATACCAGCTTTGTCTAATATGTTGTATTTCAAACTTTCTGTCATTGATAGCCAAATAAGAATTTTAGGCTGCGTTTACACTAGTGCGTTTTCATTTTAAAATGGTGTTTTAAAATGAAAACGATCCTAGTCTACACTAGCGTTTTCACTGCGTTTCAGAAACGATCTCGTCTACACTACACAACTGATAACGCATGTCACATGACCATTCATGCAGGTACAACAATAGAAATGTATAGGTAGATTCCCTATTATTTAGATGGCAGACGCGTCTACATGCTTAGAGTGGTCGAATGATGCATCTACCTATACATATCTATGGGCACAACAATGACTGAGCATGATGTTATTGTTTACACAGTCGTCAAGCATATGCACAACCTTAATGGTATATTCTGAGTTTGGGCTCCTCTCGCTAAGGCATTGAGCAGCCCCACTCCTTCACTCCTTCTTCACAGAGGCCCCCTGGACCTCCCTGTCACACTGCCCTTATCGTCAAACCAGACATGTTGCCCCTCTGAGGAGTGGGCTTAAGAACACTACCTTCCACTGAGGTACAAGTGAACAATGTTTCTGAGGAAACCCTTTCTGACTGCTACGGCTCTGAGGAGCAATAGCTCTGCAGATCAAACATGTCACCCCTCTGAGGAGTGGGCTTGAGAACACTACCTTCCACTAAGGTACGAGTGAACGGTGTTTCTGAGGAAACCCTTTCTGACTGCTATGGCTCTGAGGAGCAGATTCTGTGTGGTGGTAACAGCTATCTTTTCTGGGCCGTCCAGGCCCCGTCTGATTTGTGCTACTTTTTAGTCGAGATAGGAACTGCTGCCCTCTATTACAAGGGTAAGCTATGAATCCTATTGCTCCCAGTTTGAGCTATAAAAGCCTGCCTCAAGCTGGAGGTTGAGATCGCCACTACGGCGTAAGCAACCATTCTGTGTGGCCAAACGGTCTCCACCTGGCAGCTGTTGTATATGAGGCCCGTCTACTACCCTGTTGAAATGTCCAATCTCTTTTTTTAAACCGCATCCCATTTTTAAGGCCCCCTTCGGTCTGCCTTCAAGACATGGCAGGCCCCTTCCTGGGCCATTAACCACGTGCTGGTTAGATGTGGTTGTAGCAGTCATATCAGATAATTGGCCGCTTGGCGCCTCGCTGATGTATTGCCTGTTAGCTGTTGAGCTTAGCGTTGCTCCCCTCATTTTAGAGGATCACCTTGAGCATGCTGAGCGTCTGGGTTCCTCTCATATATTTAGAGTTGGGCCTCCACGCTCTGGAACTCCAGGTTGCCAGGTTAATCGCCTTAATCGCCGGTCTTGCCAGGTTGTTGGCCCACTGCCTCCTTGGTGGGCTGCTTTCTTGGTTGAGCTAGCATTGCTCCTCTCATCACAGAGGGTCAACTATGAGCATTCCGCTCCCTTCTGAGTGGCTGAGTTTCTCTTTTACCCTATGAATTGGGTTCACTGCGTGCAGCAACATCAGGGGACAGGCCCTTCTTCGTCCTTCCCCTCTAAGCTGCTTCCACTGCAAGTACAGTGGTGCCCCCCTCTCTATAAGGGTCATTTACGAGCATGCTGCTTCCCTCTGGGCATTCTAGGGTTTCCCTCTCACCCCGAAAGTTGAAGCTCTGTGCCCCTTGGAGCTCTGTGTATCAGCATCCTCAGGTTGTTAGGCCTCTCTCTGCCTCCCTGTTTATTTGCTCACGCTGCTGGATGAGCCTAGCTGTGCTCTCCTCGCCTTGGGGGATCACCTACAAGCATTTTCCTCTTATCCTAAGAGTCAAAACTTGCCACTCTGTGGGCTCCATAGCCATGTCAGGGGGTCTGGCCTTCAAAACATTGCAAGAATTGGATGTTTTGTTTCAGTCAAGAGTTGGAGAAACTTGTTCATGCCTTTATCACCAGCAGTGGACTATTGTGATGGACTCCTCACCGGCCTTCCTAAGAAGACCATTATACAGCTGCAACTCATACAGAATGCTGCTGCCAGGATTCTGACTAGAACCACAAAATCTGGCTTTCAGTTACATTTAGGATTGTAGGTACTCAAGTCTGCTGCTTTTAGCTGTTATGCAACCCACAGCTGGAACCAGCTTCCAGAAGTGATCAGATGTGCTAAATCAGTAGCCATATTTAAATCTAGACTCAAAACACACGTTTAGCTGTTTCTCTGTTTCTGCACTTACTAAATGAGCACTGTACTCAGTATCTGAACTGATTGCACTGTATATTACGTATCATCACTTTCTATTCTTAATTTTCTTTTTTTTTTATTTAACCATTTTAAAATTATATAAATTCTTTGCTTTTATTGTTGTGATTATTATTTTCATGAGTATTTTAATTCCTTTTCTGTAAAGCACTTTTGATTACCATTGTATATGAAATGTGCTATATAAATAAACTTGCCTTACCTTGTTCTGGAGGCAGTCATATGCAAATACATTTGCCTGTATGACTTCAAGGATCCCAAAAAAACCCTGTGCTTATAAAGAGGAGGACATTTTAAGTTAAACTTGCAGGATTCTTTACACAGATATATGTTGTGTACAGGTCAAGGCAAATTTGATTTGTTATGTGATGACCTAGTTTCTGTACTGCTAGTGCCATCTAGTGGAACTACAAAAAATAAAGCATGTTACAAACAATCTTTGCAAACAACTTCCATGTCATGCCTCCCCAAACTCAACATCACAAATGGGTCTATAAAAGTAAAGGCATGTCTGAACAGGTAAAAGTAGGCTACTTTTAATAAAAGGTTCAACATATTAGGATTTTTATCCTAATATCTTTGTTGTTAAGAAACACCCACTTTCTAAAACAAGGGTAAACAATGACAGTGTTATTATAAGATGACGAAAGTGGGTGTTTCTTCACAACAGGTAAGCTAAAAGTAAAAAAAAAAAAAAAAAAATATGTTGGACCTTTTATTAAAAGTAGCCTACTTTTACCTGTTCAGACATGCCTTTACTTTTATAGACCCATTTGTGATGTTGAGTTTGGGGAGGCATGACATGGAAGTTGTTTGCAAAGATTGTTTGTAACATGCTTTATTTTTTGTAGTTCCACTAGATGGCACTAGCAGTACAGAAACTAGGTCATCACATAACAAATCAAATTTGCCTTGACCTGTACACAACATATATCTGTGTAAAGAATCCTGCAAGTTTAACTTAAAATGTCCTCCTCTTTATAAGCACAGGGTTTTTTTTGGGATCCTTGAAGTCATACAGGCAAATGTATTTGCATATGACTGCCTCTTATAATAACACTGTCATTGTTTACCCTTGTTTTACCCTGTTGTATGTCTCTGTGTATTTTGGCAAATCTGCAAATTTTGGATGGCATAACTGTAGCAGAATCTGGGGGGGAGTTGGATTTGGGAAACGCTGTCTTAGCAATACACCGTTGAACTTGTTCGGTCATCAAATCAAGTAGTTGGTTTAAATATATTTCCGATGACACATTACTGTACTACCTGTACCGCACACATTACGACAATATGTAAGTGTTGTGGCAAGTCTAATGGAGTAAACATAGCAATGCTAGTGTTAGAGGGTCAATTTTTTAATAAATGAAAAGTCAAAAGAATAAAAAAAAAAAAATAAAATAAAATAGTGAATGCTACTATAAGAGGGTCATTTATTTTTTAAAGGAACCGTATGTAGGATTGTGGCCAAAACTGGTACTGCAATCACTTTCAAAATACTGTAGAACGGCGTATCCCTTCCCCCTCCCCCCTGACTGGAGGTTGCCAGCTAAGCTGCAGGATTCTGCAGGAACGTAGGCTGCTACTAGGAGCTTCCAATGGCAAGTGAGGAGTCCTACACAATAAGTTTTTTTTCTTCTGTTACTTATGTTTATGCTTCACGAAAGATGTTTTGCGAAGTAATTATGTGTCGCAAAAATGTACTAAAGGCGATTAGCCAAATATTTCTAATGTTGTTTTCCTGGGCGTTTCAGCATAATGACAGAGAAACGCACTCAGATAATGAATTGCTAATGTTAGCAATGAGGACTCCTGTTTCTATTTCCCAAACAATTCCTTACCTTTTCAATTCGATGACCCACCTCCTCCATATGCGCTAACGTAACGTTACTTTGCACGAACATATATACCTTTGTTCGACTGTCCTGAATATTTGAAATGTCTATTTACATTAAGTACAAGTAAGTTAGCCAAACATAACGTTCTCTTCGCTTAACCGTTCCGTGTCGATCCGGGCCAGTCAGCACGGATACGGTTTCATTTTCCACTATGGTGCTGATAATGGAACTCTTTGGAATGTAAATACAAATGCGTGAGTCGTTGCCTTGGTAACGCAATTGTAATTGTATCAGATATTTCTGTTTTTGGGACTTCGTTAAATAACAGAAAAAAAGGACACAACTATAAACAACGCAAAAAATAAAATAAACAGAAGGCGACGACAGGTATAACGTTACCAACAAATGCTGAGGGGATATGCGTGCCAACGGAGACGGACACAGAAGGTAAAACCTTTCTAAAAAAATAACACATTTATTGACAGTATTAATGCATGAGCTATGAACGCAGCGTAACAGCTGTTTACTTGGCTGTTTGGTCATACAGCGCGCTTTCGCTTAGCACACACATTCTATCAGCACGGTTCAGCACGGTTGTCTAACCGTGCCGAGAATTCCGGGCCGAGAACGGTTTGTAATCGTGACCGTTCTAAGAACCGTTCGGCACGATAGTGGAAAAGCGGCTATAGATGAATCTTACCTGTCCAGGAGAAAATTACCAACGTTGGCATCTGTCTTAAAATTCTTCTCCGTTTTCAGCCGTCTCCATCTGTCAAAGGCCTCTCCTATACAAATCCTTGTTTTATTTCGGACTTTGTCACGACGTACTTCGGATTCATAAGGAGGTCTTTTAGGTTTCGTAACTTTATACATGTTTTATCCGACACGTTCGTAGCTGCAGCTGTAACTAGAGCAGGGCTGGCAACCCGGATGACGAAACTCTACTGACTTCGTGATTGGTAGATAGCTGGAGGGTGGCGCCTCAGACCAAAACACAAAATGACAACATCAACATCAGTTGAGGGCTGCAACTTTCACTATTAAATGACAATATACTGGCCGGACCACTGTTGTCAGTGATATAAGTATTTGAAATGAACATGATTTCTTAATGTCTAGTGACATGTCAGGGCCATTTTATGATTAACTGAAATAAATTTCTTACATACGGTTCCTTTAAAAATAAATAGAAAACATGTAGATAGAATAGAAAAAGAATAGTGAATGCTAGTGTTAAAGGATTATTTTTTATTAAATGAAAACAATTAGTTAGAATATAAATTCAGTCAGTTTCAGATCTATAAAATCACGTCCGTCATCACTATTTACTATTTACCAGTGAATATTTAGTTTAGTTATTTAGTTACATTATGAAAGTAAAACAGACTAAAATGAGTTTGTGTGTATTTCAGGTGCAGAAGTTGTTGGATGCAGCACAGGTGAATAAGGAAAGGAGTGTTCTGAGACTGCATAGACAAGTGTGGCTCCAGGAGCATCTCAGACTCAATATAGCCAGGTAGCACACCTGTGAATGCTAAAACTGCAATTTCAAATTTTTGTTTAAAAACACTGGCACTTTCTACATTTGAGGCAAAAGCATTGACATATTTTTTTGTTTGTTTCACCTTTACATGCAAAATTTATGGGTAGAGAATATTTTAAAATAAATCATTCAGTGTGATTTACTAAGGTTTGCAGTAGTCAGTACACTGGTATTTGCGCCATTGAAAAAGCAATGGGTTTTAACCCATTTCGCGCCTTTATTGATAGTAGATTACCACCCGATTATTGGAATTAGCAAACTTTATTATGGGGAAAAAGGAGAAGAGTAAACACAGGAAGAAGCTGGACTGGACTGAAATAAACAGTCAGAAGCCTCAGAACAGAATAAAACTAACAAAGGAAACCCCCAGAGACATAGGCTGAGGTCAGGCAGCACCAAAGGATAAGAATGTGTCACATTTACGTTAGTTCAGTTTTGGTTTCTCCCATAGTCTCCCCCTGTTGTTCTGTTGAATTTGGTTTCTTCCTTATTATTGTGTTCACCTGTCCTTGTAATTAGTTACCCTTTATAAGTCTGTTTGTATTCTGAGTTCTCTGTCGGTCCTTGATGTTGTTTGGTGTGTGTGGATGTATCGCTGTGTTCCTGCCTGATTCGTATGAAGATTTATATTAAAGTAATTGTTTGTATTGTATCTCGTTTCCCGTCTTGTCCATCCAGCACACATCGTAACAGAAGGACCGACCGAAACAGTTTTTTCCCGGCGTTTTCCCTGCTTTATTTTCCGTTTTTTCCTCAGTGTTTGTTTTTTTGATTTTTCGTTATGGATAACCCTGCCGTCCTCCTTCTCCTCCTGGAGCAGGGGAATCGCTCTCTCGAGGACCACACTAGAGACTTTGTGTACCTCGCTCTACTCACGCACTATCCGGACAGCTGCTTGTGCACATTCTACCTTAGGGGACTTAACACCACCACCAAGGCGCAGCTGTCCAGGGAGGGTCCTCGAGAGAGCATCGCCGACTACATCGAGTGGGTGCTGGTGTCCAGCAGATCTTCGTTGGCCACGGAGGATGACACCAGCCCCACTCAAGACCCAAAACCCAGCCTACCAGCATCCCGACACGCGGAGTTTGAGCCCGAGCCTACTGCGGATGACGAGCCAGAGCCACGAGCAACAGAGCCAGAGATCGCCACAGAGCCAGAGCCCTACACGTCCGATCAGGTGCGAGAGCCGGCTACAGCTACCGCGACGGGGGAGTGCAACATGGAGCAAGTGAGGGCTATGGAGAGCCTTGCCCACTGCACCACTGCTGGGGGTGAGCTGGAAAACAACTCTGGGGACTTGATTGACTTCTCTACTGAAGTTTTGGAAAATAACTCTGGGGATTTAATAGACTTCTTTACTGAATTATCTACTTGTTATGATCAACCTGCCTGTCTGGAATACCCTCCCTCCCTCCCTCCCTCCCTCCCTCCCTCCCTCCCTCCGCCCATGTCATCGTCTGTATGGTGACCGCTGTCCCCTGACAGCCCCTCTGCTCACCCTCAGTCCACCCTGCGGCTCCACCACGGCTCTCAGCGGCCTCGACTCCATCGTCGCCCGTCGGTCCACCAGCTCCACCAGGCTCCCTCGTCTTTCCGGCTCCGCCCTGGTCGGTCGTCGTCCCTCCGTCACCTCAGGACTCTGTTCCTCCGGCTGCGCCTCGTCACTCCGTCCCACCGGCTCCTAAGGACTCCTCCCTCCCTCCGGCACAGCCTCCATCCTCTGTCGCTCCGGCTCTGCCGCGGACCTGCGGATCTCCGCCTCTGCCTTGGTCGCCAGAGCCTAGGGCTCCGCCTTGGCCCTTCGGATCCTCGGTGTCGCCCTTGATCTTCGGCTCTCCGTCTCTGCCTCGGGCTCCTCCGCCAGCAGCTCCGCCTCTGTCGGTCGACCCCCTGGAGTCGTCAGCCCTTCCTCCACCATGGCTCCTCCCTCCGTCGGCTTCACCGTGGGTCGTCATCATGGCTGTGGTCTGGGTCTCTCTTTGCTTCTCCTGCTCCGGGTCCCTCCTGTTTCCTCCTTGGCTCCTCCCACCTTCATCACCCCCCTGGACTATGTTGTGTTCACCTGAACTATCTGTCTGGCCATGGCCTCCTGAACCGCCCACCTACCCTTCCTTTTTTTCGATGTTATACGCCGCGAGACGCGCCTATTCGGAG
This sequence comes from Labeo rohita, assembly GCF_022985175.1. Lineage (NCBI taxonomy): Eukaryota > Metazoa > Chordata > Actinopteri > Cypriniformes > Cyprinidae > Labeo > Labeo rohita. Next base: position 292,256 of record NC_066877.1, on the reverse strand, counting down.
GGGGGCGTAATGTCACATTTATGTTAGTTCAGTTTTGGTTTCTCCCATAGTCTCCCCCTGTTGAATTTGGTTTCTTCCTTATTTTTGTGTTCACCTGTCCTTGTAATTAGTTACCCTTTATAAGTCTGTTTGTATTCTGAGTTCTCTGTCGGTCCTTGATGTTGTTTGGTGTGTGTGGATGTATCGCTGTGTTCCTGCCTGTTCCTGCCTGATTCGTATGAAGATTTATATTAAAGTAATTAATTGTTTGTATTGTATCTCGTTTCCCGTCTCATCCAACCAGCACACACCGTAACAGAATGAGTTTGTCAAGAAAACTTTAAAGTTGGCTTGAGAAAGCCTAGCCAGAAATTTAAAGTAGTTTTAAAAGCTTGGAGTTTAAAAGTTTTCAGTTTAAAATAGTTTTAAAATAGGTTTTACTTCAGTATAGGTTTTGATAGATAGATAAACATATATAGTGATTAAAGACAAAATGTCACAGATGTATATTTACTGAGTAAAACACCATTTTGTAGAGGGGGGTCAAAAATGATGATTTTCACCTGAGATTTGGAGCCAATTTATAGGAGTATAAAAATGACTTTAGAAAGCTGACAGCATCATTTAAATTTTACACAGATATTGGTAGGACTATTAGTAAAATCTGTTGATCTTAGCAATCTTTGTTTCATTATATGCCAACAGTTTTTTTCCTCCTCAGGTTTGCATGCCTGTAACTCAAGAAGTATTAAAGATATCCTAAATATTCTTTTAGATTCTGGTTCTTAACAAACCTTCCTTTTGCAATCTTCATTTTAAAGGCCTTTCAAATTTAAATCCAAGAGATCACGTGATTTTTGGATCACGTGTCACTTAAGCTGGGCTTGAATACATCAGATAAGAAAGATTGGTGGGATATCTAACTTTTTGAACCTCTTGCTGTATTATCAACACAAGAAAGACAAATCAAGACAATCAATCAGTTTTATTAAAGTGCCCCTATTATGGATTATGAAAGGTTTATATTTTGGTTTTGGGAGTCCCCAACAACAGGTTTAAATGCATGTAAGGTCAAAAAACACTTTCATTGTATTATAATATGCATTTATTTGTACTTTTTTTGCTCAATGACTCCCAAATGATTCACATTTGTCCAAACCCATCCTTTGCGTGACTCTGATCTGCGGTGATTTGTCTGATGACCCAGTCTGTTATATGACTGTATATATATATATATAAATGTTTTTCAGTAGTTCACGTCGGCCACAATTATTGGCACCCCTAGAAATTCTTATGAGTAAAATATCTCTGAAATATATTCCCATTCATATTTACTTTTTTTTAGCACACCAGGGTGAAGCTAGGAGCATGAAACTGTCCAGCCATGTCTTCCTGTTGCACAGGATTTTAAATATGAGGAACACAAAGGCCAGAATCCCTTAGGTGTCCATTACAAGGAGTAAAATCAAAGAACATAGTTATGATGTGCAGAACAAGATTGCTGAGCTTCACAAAATAGAAAGTGGCTGTAAGAATAGAGCTAAAGCTTCGAAAATCCCCATTTCCACCATCAGGGTAATAATTAAGAAGTTCCAGTTAACTAAAGATGTTACAAATCTGCCTAGAAGAGGATGTGTGTCTATATCGTCATAATGGATGGTGAGGAGGAGACTTTGAGTGGCGAAAAACTCTCCAAGGATCACAGCTGGAGAATTGCAGAGATTAGTTAAGTCTTGGGGCCAAAAAGAGAGATCCTGGACATTTTGTTTAGATACATGGCATCATGGATTCTATCAAATACTAAGAGATAAAAAAAAAATCTAAACCTGACTGCCACTGTTAGAAATCTTATGATGGTCTTATGACATGTTTAGATATTCCATCAGGACAATGATCCAAAACAAACTCAAAAATGTGTCACTGAGGACAAAATGAAGCTACCCAGTTTCCTGACCTGAACCCTTTAGAAAATGTGTGGGGTGAACTGACGAGGAGAAGAACCAACATGGAACTGGGAATCTGAAGGATCTGGAGAGATTCTGTATGAGGGAATGGTCTCTGATCTTTTGTTAAACTCACCAGAGTTTATAAGAGAAAATTCAGAACTGTTATCTTGGGAAATGGACTTTGCAATAATTGGGTGCCAATAATTGTGACCAACGTGAACTAGAGAAAAACATTTATTTTATTATGAGATTTCCCCCCACTTTTTTTATCTTTTTACTTCAATGAAAGATTCGATTTTTTTTTTTTTTTTTTAATGAAAGATCAAAAGGATAAACAATGCAGATTTATTTTCACAGCTGCCTTTGCTCATATTTACCAATGGTGCCAATATTTGTGGAGGACACTGTATATATGTGTGTTAGCCCAATGCAGAAACGTATTGATAAAGCACCGCTCTATTCTTCATGAGAACTATAAGTAATAACAATGACAGACATTCACTATTTAAAGACACATTTCTAGACAACTGCAAGCAAATTGATATTGCTGTTAGCCGGTTTGCCAGAGACCTACAAGCTGTGCAGAGCGACCACAACACACACAACTAAATAAATATTTTTCATGCTACAGAGTAAATGAGAGCAACAATTTTTAAAGGATTACTCCGCTTTCAGAATAAAAAAATTCTGATAGATTACTCACCCCCATGTCATTTAAGATGTTCGTGTTCAGTCTTTCTTCAGTCGCAAAGAATTTAAGGTTTTTGAGGAAAACATTCCAGGATTTTCCCCCATATAGTGGACTTCAGTGGTGCTTAACGGATTGAAGGTTAAAAATGCAGTTTTAATGCAGTGCCAAAGGGCTCTAAACGATCCCAGCCAAGGAATATGGGTCTTATCTAGCGAAACAATCGGTCATTTTCTTTAAAGAAATTGTATTTATACACTTTTTAACCACAAATGCTTGTCTTGTCTGGCTCTGCGATGTGCATGCGTACTCTGTGCTCTCCAGTTCAAGAAAGTTAGGGTATGTCTCATTTTCAATCTAATTTTCATCCTACTTTGCTGCAGAAGTACCGACGAAGTGTTTACAAAGTGAACATGCAAGGAGGTTTAAACACCCTTTACTAAAAAAGGTAAAACAGCGATGTAGGACGAATTTGAAGTTGGAAGAGAAAATGAGCTGGGAGTTTTTCGACATACCCTAACAGATTTACCTTCACAGTGCAGAGCACAACATCATGTTTGAGGGAGGGGGATTCAAGTTTTTACTTGTCTGTCATGTGCAACAAGTGGGCGGGCGATATGCTAATGTTTCAAGTTGATGTCAACTTGAAACAGCTTAAGATAAGTTTTTAAAAAACAACTCATTTTCATGACTTGGAATCGACTCTTTCTTTTGTAGGGCAATATACAGGGAGCACTTTCAAATTTAAAACTTTTCAGGATGTTTTCATTCACTTAGAGCTGTATTACACACTGCATGAAAGGTCATTTTCAGAAATCCTTAATAAGGGCACAAAAGATAAACAAGACTAATCAACAACTACTAAATGAATACCATGAATGAAAAAGGAATAAAGTGCATAAGATGCATACATGCAAGTGATTAAGAAGTGCTGCTATGGCAGAGTTAGGTTATCTTATGGGAACTGTTGCTTCTCTGATATTAATAAGGTGAAAAACTTAAAAAAAAAAAAAAATTAAAGATTATTTGTTCCTAACTGGCATCAGCTATATACCATCTAATGTAAACTAACAATATCATATGTTAATAATATAAAACAATGCTAAGGTCTCTGGAAGAGGTTTGGATAAGTGATATTTACATTCTCTGTGGTGGAGTGAGCAGTTCAGTGGCGGTGACTTCTTTAACTGGTTGTGCTTGTAACAATGTAGTGGGGAAAGTCTGTTCTATTGAACACAAAGCTGATGGAGCTCCTGGAACAACAAAAGTCCTAAAATCTGGAACATGCAATTGAGGCCCTTAATTTGGAACTCGCAAAGTACCTTGAAGTGAAGGTTTGCTTGCCGGAACTTAACCTGTTGCAGATGTCTGCGTGTCCTCTGCCTCTTTGGCCCAGAGACTCAGAACATGGTCAGTACACTTTTGTCTCTCTAGGATGGAGACTGCTGCATCTGTTGTTGTCTCACTGGACTGAGACTCTGAACATGGTCAGTACACTTTTGTCTCTCTAGGATGGAGACTGCTGCATCTGTTGTTGTCTCACTGGACTGAGACTCTGAACATATCTCTTTCCTCGCAGACTGAAGGCTCAGAACGTAGTCATATATGTTGCTGCCTGTTGACGTCTCTATGAATTTTCTGCCGAATTTAAACCTCTGAATTTTTGGAAGCAAATTTGTAAAGTGAAATAAATTGGAACAAAATTTGCCTGTCGTATATTATACATCATGTTTTTGAACAGATTGAATATTTAGGAAGTGAATTCTGGAAGTAAAATATGAAATTTTGAATTTTTAGTTATGAAAATGTGTGTGAAATATTTTGAATTGAAATATTCACAGCTTAAACAAACAAATATGTTAAATTTCAGAACCTAAAAATGCAAGCCCTGAAAAATGCAAGGCATTAAAATGCAAGCACTGTTAAATCAATGCATTATTTGTTCAGTTAGTGCAATTCAACATGCTTTTTTGTTTCAAAGACATTTGTCATTTCTTCCATAAGGAGGTTGCAATTTACTGCTTCTCCATTTACATCAGACCACTCTTTGTGTGGCCCACCCCTATTTTCTCTCTTGTGGAACTCATTTGCATAGTCCAAACTGTTACGGAAGCAGACGGACAACTGAGGTAAGTGAAGGTAAAGGTGTTTATTAACAGCAGAGCCACAGATGAAGGATGACGTGCAGAAAAGGTGAGTATAACAGTTCAGATTTTCAAAGTTCTTGAATGGATATCTACGAGCTGAATGATGTTTGTTTCCTCTGCAGGAACGACGGGAGATGCACTTCAAAGCAGATGATGCACACACAGTTTGCTGACAGCTGACAGACTTACGACACACACACCACTGACTGGATGCGGCTTGACTGGAATGAAGCAGAGACAAAGGTAAGTATAATCAGGTAAGTAGAATGTTGTGAACTCGGAGAGAGCGTCACAATGAGTCCGCTTCGGATTAACGAGCCCAGACAATGAGTGGTGAGTGGTGTGTGCTTATAAGCGTGCGTGACTGATTGAATGCAGGTGACTGTGATTAGTATTCTGGTGACTGTGATCGCTGCGTGTGAGTGGTTGCAGAACCTGGCCAATCCGTGACACAAACACAGTTAGAAAAGTGTCACTAAAGTTTTACTGATGCATTATTCATTTGCCAAACCACAGCAAAATTAACTTTGTCAATGTTACAAATGCATTAATGCTCTCTTGGCAGGTCTTCCAGCCAGTTCTATCAAACTTTTACAATTAATCCAGAACGCAGCTGCAAGATAAATTTTTAATGAGCCAAAAAGAACACGTCACACCTCTGTTTATCAGTTTGCAGTGGCTACCAATAACTGCTTGCATAAAATTCAAGGCATTAATGTTTGCCAACAAAACCACCACTGGCTCTCTACCCCTTTACCTAAATGTATTACTTTAGACTTATGTGCCCTCTAGAAGCTTGCTTTCTGCAAATGTGCATTATTGCGCCATCCCAAAGAGGCACAAAATTACTTTCACAGGTGGAATGACCTGCCCAACTCAATCTGAGCATCTTCAAGAATCAGTTAAAAACACATCTCTTCCGTCTTTATTTGACCCTCTAACTCTAGCACTCTAGAAACAAAAAAACTAGCTTACTAGTTTGCTCTATACTTTTTCTATTCTATCTGTTTTCTTTTTATTGATTATACAGTATAATTAAAGAAAATAATAAAAAAAACCTGCTATGTGTACTGCGTTAGGCTAACTGAGACTTGTCGTAGCACTTACATATCATTGCCCTTTTGTTGATTTTGATTGCTTCCATTGTACTTATTTTAAGTAGCTTTGGATAAAAGCATTAGCTAAATGACTAAATGTAAATGTAAGTCCAAATGATGAGGAAAGATCAAATTGTCATACGTGCATTCAATTGTTCATTAACAGCTGAGTTTGTGTAAGATGTTGTCGACACATACACATCACTGAATAAGTATAGGAGGGATGTGTTGTACTTTGCATCAGTTTTAAGGTTTAAAAACATAGTTCTGAATGAATTTGGATGGATATTTGTGATCTAGCATTTTTGTTTCACCCATTGTTGCTACATCTGGAGGTTCTAAGAAATTTTTATGGTGGTCACAGGCCAAACCTTAGGAGTCAGGTGGGTGAAGGGCAAAAATTGCATGTGGGCCAATGGGATGTCCTGTCCTTCCCAGGCTTGGTACCAGGGGTCTCCTTCCTGCTCTCTAAGAGGTGCCTGGCTGTTGTCCTAGTGTTACGCCAAGCCAGCAGAGGGAGCCCTCACCCTAGTACTGCCTGCATGCTCCCTCTGCTGCTTCTACTGTTACTTCCTGTTTGGCACTATATAAAGACTGACCATGTGCTCATGAATTTGCGAAATATTGCCAGTTTAACCTGCCTTACCGAGCGTTCACTTACTCTGTTGGATTACCTGTTGCCGTCTTGCTTTGTTCCTGATTATTGTGTTTGGATTACCCCTTTGGATTTATTTGCCTGTTTGGACTGATTTCAAGGTTTGACCCTGCATTCTCCTGTTGACTACCACTCTCTGGATTTCCCCCATTGTTACGTTAGCTTGATTGGACTGTCTGCTCGGTATCTGACCCACTGCCTGCCTAACCTCTCTGCTGCTGGAATTACCTTCATTGTGTATGTTTGCTGATTGTTTTAATAAACATCCGCTCTTGGATTCTACCTCTGCGTCCTCGTTACAGAATACTTCGCCTACCAAGAATCCAGCGGAAACGATCAGCCATCATGAACCCAGCGGTATCTCGTCTCATCTGCCTTCGTCAAGGCGACCGGGCCATAGAGGATTATGTTGAGGATTTTTGTGGACTGTGTCATTTGGTAGATTTTAATGATGTGGCCCTAAAGGACTTTTTTCGTTTTGGATTAAACGAGCCCATTAGTTCAATTCTGCCAGGGGGGAAAATTTGTTGGTCACTGGAGGAATATATTGATCATGCCCTGCTTTTAAGCGGATCACCATACACTGTTGGGATTGTGGACGAGGGACCCCGCAATCCCACAGTAACCACCACACCACAGCCAGCTCAAGCCACATCCACCAAGCCAAAGCCTGTTCAAGCCACATCCACCAAGCCAAAGCCTGTTCACGTCATGCCTGCCAAGCCAAAGCCTGCTCAAGCCACATCCACCAAGCCAAAGCCTGTTCAAACCACATCCATCAAGCCAAAGCCTGCTCACGCCACGCCTGCCGCTCCAGGGCCTGCTCACGCCACGCCTGCCGCTCCAGGGCCTGCTCAGGCGCCTGCCGCTCCAGGGCCTGCTCACGCCACGCCAGAGTCTGCACGCAAGATGGCTGCCGCCACGCCAGAGTCTGCACGCAAGATGGCTGCCGCCACGCCAGAGTCTGCACGCAAGATGGCTGCCACCACGCCAGAGTCTGCACGCAAGATGGCTGCCGCCACGCCAGAGTCTGCACGCAAGATGGCTGCCGCCACGCCAGAGTCTGCACGCAAGATGGCCGCCATCCCAGAGCCAGTCCACAAGATGGCCGCCATCCCCAAACCTGTTCACAAGATGGCCGCCATTCCAGAGCCAGTCCACAAGATGGCCGCCTTCCCCGAGCCAGTCCACAAGATGGCCGCCATCCCAGAGCCAGTCCACAAGATGGCCACCATCCCCAAACCTGTTCACAAGATGGCCGCCATTCCAGAGCCAGTTCACAAGATGGCCGCCATCCCAGAGCCACTCCATAAAATGGTCGCTGTCTCCAAGTCACACCACATGATGGCACACATACTGGACTCACCCCTCATGGCTGTATGGGCAGCTAAAATGGCAGCTACCCCTGGTTCCAGTCAAGTTGCAGCTGTGTCAAATCAATTCGCAGCTGCGTTTCCTGAGTCAAGTAAAGTCACAGCTGCCACCCCCGAGCCAAGCAAGATTACAGCTGCTGTTCCTGTGTCAAGTCAAGCTGCAGAACCAAGTCAAGCTGCAGAACCAAGTCAAGCTACAGCTGCTGCTTCAAAGTCCAAGGCTCCCAAGTCAAGTCTAGTTCCAGGGTCAAGTCCAGTTCCAGGGTCAAGTCTAGCTACAGAGCCCGGCCAAGCTACAGAGCCCGGTCAAGCTACAGAATCAAGTCAAGCAACAGAGTCAAGTCAAGCAACAGAGTCAAGCAAGGCCACAGCTGTTCCCCATGAACCAAGCCAAGTCACAGCTGTGTTCCACGAGCCAAGCCAAGATACAGCTGTTGTTCTCCATGAGTCAAGCAAGGACACAGTTGTTCCCCATGAGTCAAGCCAAGTCACAGCTGTTCCCCACGAGTTAAGCCAAGTCACAGCTGTTCCCCACGAGTCAAGCCAAGTCACAGCTGTTCCCCACGAGTCAAGCCAAGTCACAGCTGTTCCCCACGAGTCAAGCCAAGTCACAGCTGTTCCCAGCGAGTCAAGCCAAGTCACAGCTGTTCCCAGCGAGTCAAGCCAAGTCACAGCTGTGCCCCACGAGTCAAGCCAAGTTACAGCTGTCGTTCCTGAGCCAAGCCATGTTGTTCCTGAGTCAAGTTACGTTGCAGCTGTGTTTCCCGAGTCAAGTCAAGTTTCCAAGTCAAGTCAAGTTACAGCTGCGTTTCCTGAGTCAAGTCAAGTTTCCGAGTCCAGTCAGGTCACGGCTGTTGTTCCACAGTCAAGTCAAGCTGCAGCTGTTGTTCCAGCGTCAAGTCACGTTAAAGCTGTGTTTCCTGTGTCAAGTCAGGTCAGAGCTGCTCTTCCGAGGTCCAGTCAAGTTACAGCTATTGCTCCTGAGTCAAGTAAAGCTATAGCTGTAGCCCTCAAGTCAAGCAAAGTCACAGCCGTGGTTCCTGAGTCAAGCAAAGTCACAGTTGATCTTCATGAGCCAAGTCAAATTGCTGCTGTTATTCCCGAACCAAGTCAAGCCACAGCTGATCTCCCTGAACCAAGCCACACCACAGTTGATCTCCATGAACCAAGTCAGGTTACTGCTGTTGCTCCTGAGTCAAGTCCGGCCACGGCAGGCCTCCCTGAGTCAAGTCATAAAACTGTTATTCTACCAGAATCTCACCAGGCCCCCTCTGACCTTCTCAAGCCACCTCACGTATCAGCTGACCCCGCAGAGCCCACGCTCCCAAGCCACGCAGAGCCCACATTCACAAGCCATAAGTCCATAGCATCAGCACCCTCGAGGTCAACAGACACCCCACTATCTACTGTGCTGCCTGTAATGGCCATCGCCATTTTCAGTGTGTGGGCAGCACGCTGTGCTCTAGAGGCCTCATCGGTCCACAAGTCTGCTCCAGAGGCCCTCTGTGTGTCCACGAGTCTGCTCCCGAGGCCTCGCCTGTCCACGAGTCTGCTCCCGAGGCCTCGCCTGTCCACGAGTCTACGCCAGAGGCCTCTTCTGTCAAAGAGTCTGCGCCAATGCCCCCAGAAGCAGCAGCTCCGGCTGCAGAATCTCCTAAAAGGGCGGCGTTTCCCCAAGGACTCTCTGCCCGTCCTGTCACGGCCATGAAGGCCATTTATGACTTCCCTGCCTCACCTGCCCAAGCATCTGCGCCCATGCCCCCAGAGGTGTCAGCGCATGCTGTAGATCCTCCTATGGGGGCGGCGTCCCAGGATGAACTCTCTGTCTGCCATGTCGCAATCAAGAAGACCAAGGAAAGCATTCATGTACACACCGCTCTGCTTTGCATGTCATTAGTCCCACTGTGGATATCTCTGCTCCTGTTTGCTCTGCCTGTTCTGCCTGCCCTGCAATGGCTCCCTGTTGCCTGCCTGCTCTGCCTGCCTCGCTATGGCTCCCTGTTCTGCCTGCTCTGCCTGCCTCGCCATGGCTCCCTGCTCTACCTGCTCTGCCTGCCCCACCATGGTCCCCTACTCTGCCATTGCTCCATGGCCCAGGCCCTCCAGTACTTCACAGTCTGCTACTGCTCCACAGCCCTGGTCCTCCAAAGTTCCACTGTCTGTCATTGCTCCACGGCCCAGGCCCTTCAGTGTTTCATGGTCTGCTATTGCTCCACGGCCCAGGTCCTCCAGGGTTCCACTGTCTGCCACAGCTCCACGGCCCTGGTCCTCCAAGGTTCCACTGTCTGTCACAGCTCCACGGCCCAGGTCCTCCAAGTTTCCACTGTCTGCCACAGCTCCACGGCCCAGGTCCTCCAGTGCTTCACTGTCTGCCACTGCTCCATGGTCCAGGTTCTCCAGTGCTTCACTGTCTGTCCCTGCTCCACGATCCAGGGCCACCTGCTCTACATGGACCTGGCCCTCCATCCCACCCCCTGTTTTGCCTCTGTTCCCCACCCACCTTGGACTGTTGTTGTTTTGAGCGCCAGGAGTCGCTCCTAGGGGGGGGGATTCTGTAACGCCAAGCCAGCAGAGGGAGCCCTCACCCTAGTACTGCCTGCGTGCTCCCTCTGCTGCTTCTACTGTTACTTCCTGTTTGGCACTATATAAAGACTGACCATGTGCTCATGAATTTGCGAAGTATTGCCAGTTTAACCTGCCTTACCGAGCGTTCACTTACTCTGTTGGATTACCTGTTGCCGTCTTGCTTTGTTCCTGATTATTGTGTTTGGATTACCCCTTTGGATTTTTTTGCCTGTTTGGACTGATTTCAAGGTTTGACCCTGCATTCTCCTGTTGACTACCGCTCTCTGGATTTCCCCCATTGTTACGTTAGCTTGATTGGACTGTCTGCTCGGTATCTGACCCACTGCCTGCCTAACCTCTCTGCTGCTGGAATTACCTTCATTGTGTATGTTTGCTGATTGTTTTAATAAACATCCGCTCTTGGATTCTACCTCTGCGTCCTCGTTACACCTAGCATGTTTATTTGATGGCATTGGACTGTTTGTGTTAGTCCACCAAGATCCAATCAAATTGTAGCAATCCTTTGTCCACTGTTGTGGTCAGAGAGGGGCCCTGCCATAAACTGGGCCCTGCAATGTGCTGTTTACCACAAAGCAGATCCACAACTGGCCAAATGTTCTTTATGGCTTAATTTGCTCTGACAAAGTACAGATTACATGTTACTGTTCTTCAAAGAGAACTCATCGATCCAGACAAAGCCATGGACTTTAAAAAACACCATCGTAACAAGTACGTAGAGACCTGTGAGTGAGTAATACATGTTTCATGGACTAGAGAGCTGCAACTGAGTGGAGAAGTGATCCAATGACTACCCTTACCAAAAAGAAGTATACTTCAAGTGTATTTCATTAAGTATACTTCAGTAAAGTTGAAGTCTATTGTTAAGTATACTTAATGTAGTAAGTATACAAATATCAGTGTACTAGTAGTATACTTGTAAGTATACTGTTTCAGTACTCTTTGGGACTAAATTGGCCCACTTTCTAGTATAAAAAACGTATACATTTAAGTATACTTTAAGTATAACAGTAGTAAACTTTGAGTACACAATTAGTTTATACCTATGTTTTAGTTTGTACTGCAACTGTACTAAAAGTGAACTTATAGGTATACTAATAGTTTACTAATTAAATACTTGTGGCATTTTTAGTACACTTTGAAGTATAGTCTCAGTAAACTACTAGTTTAGTAGTTTATACTGCAAGTATACTCGTAAGTTTTCTTTAAGTGAACTTTACATCATACTTTAAGTACACTACTATGTTCCTGTTAGGTATTAATTTGTATATTTTGTTAAATAAATATCTGAACATACAAAGCATCAAAAGAAAGAGCAGGATATCCCACTGTAAATAAAAACATTTTATTCTAGCTTCATGCATTCTTTTTCATAAATACTTAAATGTGAGTATGTTTAATAAATAATAATAAAAAAAAATAAACAATATTTTGAACAAAAAGCTAAAAAAAGACTAAATTGGATACAGAGTGACAATCAAAACATAGATGGGGTCGATCAACACCCCTGTAAAGGGGAGTGAGAGGCGAGAGGCGAGCGGATCCATATGCGAGCCTTTTTTTAAGGGACGAGACAGATACATGGTCGAACAGGCAGGGTCAAACAGGAGCAAACAGGTAAATCACAGGCAAGACGTAGAGAATAATCCTTAAAACAAGCGATAGTCCAAAAGGGCAGGCGGCGAGACAGACGACAACGGGGGAGCCAGGCGAGAGAACGAAACACTGGGAACTAGGAACTCGGGAACAAGGAAACTAGGGAACGCTAACAGTAGAACACAAACAACAACTCAATACT